>NC_061107.1:89517618-89640139 GCF_015104395.2 Macrobrachium nipponense
AACACCATGCCCGCTACCGACAAAGGACCCAATTTACAACAACTATCATAGGTAGCCTCTACATTCTTCAGGTAAAATGAGGCGAACACAGATCTCGATCTCCAAAACGTAGATTGAAGAATCGAGGAAAGCGACATATTGTGCTTGAAGCTTAAGGATGTCGCCACTGCACGTATTTCATGTGCTTTCACCTTAAGCACATTTAGAGTCTGATCTTGGACTTGAGAGTGTGACTCCAGTATCAGACTTCTCAAAAAGAACGAAATAGTGTTCTTGGAGAGGGGTTTTGCAGAATTCTTAACCGAACACCAAAGTCGGTCGGAATTACCTCTAACGGATTGTGTCCTTGACAGGTAACATTTCAGAGCTCTGACAGGACATAGTAAATATTCTTCGTCCATCGGACCCACTATATTAGATAATCCCTTAAGTACAAAAGATTTAGGCTATGGGTTAGAGGGAGATTCGTTTTTTGCTAAAAATTCGTTAACAAAAGAACAAACCGCATTACGATTTTTGAACCCCACCTCTTTGTGGATGGCTTGTAACTCACTCACTCTTCCTGCTGTAGCGTAGCCAAAGCGAAGAGAAAAAGTGCCTTCCTCGTTACATCTCTCAAAGACGCTTCACGAAGTGGCTCGAATCGTGAAGACATCAGAAAAGTTAAAACTACGTCCAAGTTCCAGTCCACACTATCCTTCTTGGATACTTTTACTGTATTAAAAGATTTAATTAAATCTCCAATATCCTGGTTAGAGGAGATGTCAAGCCCTCTATGCTTAAACACTGAGGACAGCATAGCTCTGTACCCTTTAATTGTCGATACCGACAAGTTCTTAACTTCTTTAAGGTACAGCAAAAAATCAGCTATTTCTGTCACAGAGGTTTTAGAAGACGAGAAATTATGTCTTCTGCACCACGTCCTAAAGACTCCCCACTTCGATTGGTAAAGCTTGGCAAAAGAGCTTCTTCGACAGTTAGCAATAGCCTCTGCCGCTCTACGAGAAAACCCCTTAGCTCTGACGAGTTTCCGGACAGTCTGAACCCTGTCAGTGACAGAGCGGACAAATTCTGATGATACCTGTCGAAGTGGGGCTGTTTGAGTAGCCGAGGATACTGAGGAAGAAGTCTGGGATGGTCTATAACCAACTTGAGAAGGTCTGGAAACCACTCTTTCCTGGGCCAGAATGGTGCTACCAACGTCATTGACACATTTTGATGTGAGAGGAACTTGTTCAACACCTCTGATCATTCCAAATGGGGCGGGGAAAGGCGTAAACGTCTAGAACCCGTCCAATCCTGAAGCATTGCGTCGGTCTTCCAAGCAAGAGGATCTGGAACTGGGGAACAAAAGATCGGAAGTCGATTGTTGCTCGACGTGGCAAACAGATCCACTGAATGTCTTCCCCAAAGTTTCCACAGTTCCTGACAAATTTTGTCTTGCAATGTCCACTCCGTGGGAAGAACTTGGTTTACTCGACTGAGTTCGTCCGCCAGTACATTTAACTTCCCCTGTACAAACCTTGGAACGAGGGAAATATCCTGATCTTGAGACCAGAGAAGGAGATCTTCTGCGACTTTGTTGAGGGAGAATGAATGGGTTCCTCCCTGATTCCTGATATAAGATAGAGCGGTGGTGTTGTCGGAGTATACTGCCACTCTCTTTCCCACGACCAAAGGAGCGAATGCTTGCAGACCGAACCAAATCGCCTTCAACTCCTTCATGTTGATGTGATTCAACCTCTCTTTCTCTGACCATAATCCTGAGATCTTTTTGGTCCCTAGGAGAGCTCCCCAACCTCTGTCCGATGCGTCGGAGTATAATTCTACGTCTGGGTTCCTTAATGTCAGGGAGAGACCCTCTTGCAATCTTTCCCTCGACATCCACCATCTCAAGTCGTTCTTGATCTCTTCCGACACTGGGAACGAATAAGTGTCTGGTTGAGACTTCCGACACCAACTCGCTTTGAGATAAAACTGAAGAGATCTCATGTGAAGACGACCCAACTTTACAAACGTCTCTACTGATGATAACGTCCCTAGAAGACTCATCCATTCCAAGGCGGAGGAGGACTGACGGTTCAGGAATTGGCTCACTTTTTTGAGGCAAGATTCTATTTTTTTCGGGGACAGAAAACCCGCCCGAAAAGTCTGAGAGTCCAGAATCATCCCCAAATAGGGGATCTTCTGGGACGGCACTAATTGAGACTTCTCCAGGTTGATGAGAATTCCCAATTGACTCGCTAATGACAGTGTCTTCCGTAAATCCTTCACGCACTGTGTCCTCGAACCCGATCTGAGAAGCCAGTCGTCCAGGTAAAATGCTGCATTTATGCCCAACATATGCAGCCATTTCCCCAATGGAGCAAGAACACGAGTAAATACTTGAGGGGCCATCGAAAGGCCGAAACAAAGGGCTCTGAATTGATACGTCCTCCCTTCGAACACAAATCTCAGGAACTTCTTTGAACTCTGGTGAATCGGGACATGAAAGTAGGCGTCCTTCATGTCCAGGGACACCATCCAATCGCCTGGGCGAAGTGCCGACATCACAGAATGATTTGTTTCCATATTGAACTTTGTCTTCAGCACAAAAAGGTTCAATGCGCTTACATCTAGCACTGGCCTCCAACCTCCCGAGGCTTTGGGAACTACAAAGAGTCTGTTGTACGAATCCCTGAGAACTGTCGAGGACTTCCTCTATTGCTCCCTTCTTGATGAGTGCATTGACCTCTGCTGCTAAAGCCAAAGCTCTCTCTGATCCTGGAGAATATGCTGTTAAGCTGATTGGTGTTATCGGAGAGAGGAGGATCTAAAACAAAAGGAATCGAGTATCCCTCTCGAAGAACTTGAACTACCCATTGCTCTGCACCTCTTCGACTCCATTCTTCCCAAAAAAGATGGAGTCTTGCCCCTACTTGCACGTGAAGGAATGGCTTCTCACTTGTCCGAAGGTTTGGGGGGAGGTTTCTTTGAGGACTTGTACTGTGGACGCAAAATTAGTCCTTGGGTCGTTGCCACTTAGGTTTATTCCCTCGAAAGGAATGCTTCTGAAGAGGAGAAGACTTAGCTCCTGTCGGAGTAGGCTCTTTCAGACGTCTGGAAGACTGAAGAAGGAGATCATTAGTAGATTTCTTTTCTAAATCCGATAGAATTTGTTGAATGGTTTCTTCAGGGAAAAGATGAGATTTACAGAGAGGAGCAAACATGAGAGCCGACTTCTGGTTATTAGTGACTCCTTTAGACACGAAAGAACACCACCTTTCTCTCTTCTTCATCACTCCCATTGTGAAAAGGGCTGCTAATTCTCCTGAACCATCTCTAAACAGCCTTATCCGCACAGGACAGAACTCCTAACCAGTCTGTGGCAAAAATCTTCTTCTAAAGACTGACAGTCTTCAATCTTGCGAGCTAAAGAGGCAATAGTCCAGTCCAAAAAACTAAATACCTCAAATACTTTAAAAAATATTCTTCACCAAATGGTCCAGCTCTGAAGAAGAAAACAAAATTTTAGCTGACGAAAAAGCTGCTCTTCGGTGTGAGTCCACTAACCGGAGAAGTCTCCCTGGGAGGAGGCAGACACTCCCAAAGAAGGAACTTCTCCAGTTGCGTAGAAGCGATACGCTTTACTCTGAAGCTTAGAAGGTGGGAAAGCAAACAAAGCCTTACCTGTTTCCCTCTTCTTAGAAAGCCACTCCGTTGACTCCTTGAGGGCCTGCTTCGAGGACTGAGAAAGAACCAGTTTAGGTAGACACGAATACGCTGTCTTCCTATCTTTAACGAACATGAAGGCGGTGAAGATGGAGAAGCAGGTTCAAAGTAATCTGGATAAGTGGACAGGAAAATTTAAGAAGATCGAATAAGCCGACGAATCCTTGTCATCTTGATCCAAAGCTTCCTCTTCAGACTGCACGGAAGCAGAGTCGAAATCAGGCTTATGTTCTACCGGTGGAGGATTTCAACAAACTCATAAGATCCTGGAAATGCTTCTTAAATGGAGCTAAGGTAGAATCGTCTAACACTGTAGAAGCGATGGTCTTTCAGTCGAAGAACGATTCTTTTCTAACAGGTGAAGTCTCCGCACCACGAGTCGACACAGGCGAACAACCAGTCGAAATTCCTATCGACTCACGGCGAGGGGAGTCGAACAAAGACGAGCGAATAAGCTTCTCTGGACAGTAATACGGAGTCGAACGAGGCGACCGAGCCGAAACTGCGACCGAGACTCGCTTGGGAGAGTCGAGCGATCGTGAATTATCACGAAGTTTAGTCCGAGAGCCATTGCTTTTAGCCGAAAAAATGCGACTGCGGAGGAGATTCACTAAATATCACATCGGAGCAAAAAACTACGAAGGTTGAGGACTCCAATGCCTCTTAGACTTCTTAACAGGAGTCGGTGACGAATCACCCGCAAGAATCGAATGTCTTTTAACGGTCGAGACACCAAATCACTTCGCCTTTTGCGCACTGGCGATTGCACTTCCGAATCAGAAGACAGACGAGAATCACAAACACTAACACCTTTCCACATCTTTTTGGACGACACCCGCGATGTCGTCGGAGTCGACGGGCTGACCGTGGGCAAACTCCCCCAGACTCCTTCCGACCTCCGCGTATGGTCTTCTCCCGGTTGCGGGGGAGCGGGACAGTGACCTTCGTCTGGGAGTCGAGGGGGAACGGACAACCGCCTCCTCAGGCGCAACATTAACACTGCACTGCACTAGATTTCACTGTACTATCTACGAAAGCTTTAAAAGACATTCCTAACTTCATAACTGATTCAGCTAACACTTCGAACTTTTTATCCATCTTAGACTCAAGCAAGGCAATGGTGTTGGGTTCGGAAACATGGGCAACTTGAACAGGGGTAATCAAAGGAGAAGTAGGAGGACTATTAATTGGAGAAATATTCTCTAATAAAGGAGAGGCAAGAGAAGACTTATTTGTCTCCGAAGGAACAGGAGTAGTTTCTAACCTATTCTTACTACTAGCCCTAAGAGCTGCCTTCCTCTTCCTATCTTTCTCCATTTTTTCAGCATGCGATCTAACCGCCTTCCATCCCTCTTCATCCAATTCTTTACATTCATCACATGTCACATCCATACCATTACAATTTTGTCCTCTGCATTTAGTGCACTTAGAGTGCGGATCGTGACATAACTTAGCTAATCTTGTTTTGCAGCCAGCGCTGCAAAACCTTACAGCAGATGAACTAGAATCTGACAATTAGCAATAATGACAAAAAACTGAATAGAAATAGCTAACTGGCAAGAAAAAACCAAAAACTTGTACATCACCAAACCAAAACCAAAATCCAAAATGGCGACGCAGGAGACTGCAGCGAAAATCTCACAGGTGTTACCCCGTGAGCGGCAGAAACGAAAATTGACGGTAGAAGGCTAGCAGTACCCAGGGTTCCCGGATGTGGGCGGGTCTTGTATTACCTATACTTAAGATAGCAACGCCGCTGGCGCCAACAATTTGAATTTCGACTGCCGTAGGTAAGAAGCTATAAGCTATGTAACTGTTCGGTAAGTCACTTATGTGAAAATGATACACCAGTAGGGGCTTCACCTTGCAATCCCCACTGGCGTTTGAACAAAGTGCAAGCGTAAGCCTGTCTATCATAGGCTTATGCCTGGGTAGCTTCTTCTCTTCCTCCGTGATGTACGTCCGATGAGGCATTTTTTTCCAAAAAAGGCCAGTCTCATCACAATTGAAGACTTCCATGCGAAGCCTTGAACTCTGGGGTTTGCGCTGAAGTCCCTTCCCCTCCGTCGTCAAATCGCCGAAAATAGCGCTGGCCTTGTGGGCGATTGCTGTCTCCGTTACCGTATCGCCAGCGATTTCTTTGTCTTTTATCCAGACGAGGAGCAGCCGTTCCATCTCGTCGTGCACGTGTCTCCTCTTGCTGGACAAAATAGTGATGCCCTTCGACGGTGTAGCTGCTTTGATGGCATCCTTCTGTTAAAGGATGGTGCCTATTGTCGACGGATTACGGCCGTATTCCTTTGCGATCATACTCAATCGCATACCAGCTTCGTAATTCTTGATGATCTCCATCTTTCTCCCCAAAGAGAGCATGCGCTTCTTTCCATGAATTTCAACTTTCTTGGGACCCATGACTATGTTATCTTGTAAGTAATTTACGTATAAGTAACACAATACAGTTTTCGCATAACACGATAATAGTACTGCAACGAAATCACTAACGAATTTACGTTACTAAATGAAATTGTTGGACCGAACGAATGCCGTGTGCGTACGGTAAAGATGTTGGTATGAAGAGGCCAAGATAGGTACGCCACCACGTATACATATAAGATGCATGATGGGAGGGATGCTGTCCAATAGGAGAGAAGGATTTCATGGTAGTGACTAGCATCAGGAACCAATGGGAGAGCAGGAGGATGGTGGCGAGTCTACTAGTACTAAGATGGCGGCGCGCGGCACGAGTTTCAAAATTGTTATCCGGGCAAATCTCGGACTTTCAGAAACCTTTCGTATCTTGAAAACTTTTCGTATGTAGAGCCGTTAAATTTTACACACACACACACACACACACAGGCAGTCCCCGGTTATCAGCAGGGTTTCCATTCAAACGGCTTGATGACAAGCAAAAATTACCAATAACCAAAAATCTGCAATTTTCAGCACTTATTGGGGCTGATAACCAGTTACTGGCGCCTCTGTTAGGTATGTATTGCTGCCAAAATTCTATTATCGGCACACTTCAGCACCAAAAATTGCCAATTTTCAGCACTAGACAAGCGCCATAAAACCAGATCACTGATAACCGGGGACTGCCTGTATTCTAGATCTATAAATATTTTGCAAAGAAAAATCTGCCCCACTCCAAAATTAGTTTTGTAAGATTCAAAGTCCCAATATCTACTAATGTGCGTACCTGTTGTCTATTCACTGAGGATGCCATTCTTCCTCCAACTTGTCCACTTGCAACATTTGGCAGGTTTTGTGACCTTGGTGGTACCCTGTTAACTTGAGAAGGATAATACTGAGACATCTGACTTTGAGGGACCTGTGTTGCTTCAATTTCCAACAGTTCATGTGGTTCATCCGTTTCCTCAACACCTCTGCCAAACATACAAAAATATTTTATGAATAACTTGAATTTTTCTCAACTTACAAACTGTTATTTTACATGACTCAATTTAACATATGAATCCCCACTGGTGAGCTACCACATCGGGTAGGTCCATGGCTCATATACTATTAACCCTTTAATGCCGATTGGACATATTAAACGTCAATATAAATTGTCTGTTGGGTGCCGATTAGACGTATATACATTGATATAAAAAAGTTTTTTTAAAAATTCGCGGAAAAATAGTTATAGGCCTACTATGCAAAAACTTTTGAATCACTTGGGGGATGCTGGGAGCTCACGGATCAAGGCGTTGTTTTGTTTACAATCGTTACGCAGGCGCGCAAGAGCGAATTTCTCTCTCCTCGCACTAAAAAGCATCAGCGACATATCTCAGAAATTATTTTGTCACTTTGACATAATTTTTGCACCACTTCATATTAGCCATTACATGGAGTATTATACATGAGAATGGGCGCAATTTTATGCAGATAAAAAATGACTCATGGTTGTAGCTTTTATCAGTTTTGAAATATTTTTATATAAATAACGATAAGTGCCAAATTTCAACCTTCGGTCAACTTTGACTCGACCGAAATGGTAAAAAAATGCAATTGTAAGCTAAAACTCTTACATTCTAGTAATATTCAATCATTTAACTTCATTTTGCAACAAATTGGAAGTCTCTAGCACAATATTTCGATTTATGGTGTATTTATAAAAAAAAAAACATCTTCCTTATGTACGCGCGGTAACTCTTCCAATAAAATCTGAAATTTTTTCGTCTGATTGTCATAATGTTTGTACCATTTTAAATTAGCCGTTACATAAAGTTTTATATATGAAAATGTGTGCAATTTTATGTAGAATACAACAATAAACAACCCATGGTTGTAGCTTTTATCAGTTTTGAAATATTTTCATATAAATAACGATAAGTGCCAAAATTTCAACCTTCGGTCAACTTTGACTCGACGGAAATGGTAGAAAAACGCAATTGTAAGCTAAAACTGTCACATACTAGTAATATTCAAATATTTACCTTTATTTTGCAACAAACTGGAAGTCTCTAACACAATATTTTGATTTATGGTGAATTTATGAAATAAACTTTTTCCTTACGTCCGCACGGTAACTCTTCTGAAAAAATCATAAATTTTTTCGTCCGATTGTCGTAATGTTTGCACCATTTTAAATTAGCAGTTACATAAAGTTTTATATATGAAAATGTGTGCAATTTCATGTAGAATACAATAATAAAACAACCCATGGTTGTAGCTTTTATCAGTTTTGAAATATTTTCATATAAATAACGATATAGAAAAAATTCATCCTTCGGTCAACTTTAACTCGACCGAAATGGTCGAAAACTGCAATTGTAAGGTACAACACTTACAATCTAGTGATATTCAATCAATTACCTTCATTTTGCAACAAACGGGAAGTCTCTAGCACAATATTTCGATTCATGGTGAATTTTTGAAAACAGCTTTTTTTTATGTCCGTGCGTTACGAATTCATGCATCATTTTGTAATAATATTTTCTCTGTGTTGCCATGATCGTTTGACAATGTTATATACCAAAATGATCGCCAAAAAAATTAACTCGTTAGCTTTAACCGTTTTACTCACAGCGCGATTTGCATACAACTGTAAATGAAATTTTTTTTCGCAGTGTCATATATCCCAATATTTATATACATTTTTTTTCATTTCTGATGGTTGCATACTAAACTTCAGGCAATGACAAAAAAATGAGCCAAAAATGAACTCTTAATCTTGAAAACTAAGCGTGCTGTGATTTTTTGAAAAAAAAAAAAATTTTCAGCTTCGGCGCTCACTCGTGAACGCCGCCGGCATACGGGAGACGATTTTTAAAATACCGCTTCGGCATTTAAGGGTTAACAAATTATTACAAATGGAGATGCAGAAAAAAACTTACAGTATAACTGGAAAATTGACAAACTTTCTAAGACAATTTGTATTTTTCATAGCTACAAACCTGAGGTCTTAACAATAGGATAATTTCTAGCGCCTAGCTGGATCCGGTTAAAACGCAGATGAAAGCAAGGAATCTTGTGATGTCTGGCAACGCATGCGTAAATGGGGTAAAGAGTGGTCAAAGACCACGCACCTACGCCACCGCGTCAAGTCTTTCCCAACTCAGGATGTCTCAACAAACAGAAGGGTGGCTAGAGGTGGGCAGTATAATGTTAAGACCTCAGGTTTGTAGCTATGAAAATACAGATTGTCTTAGAAAATTTGTCATTTGTTCATAAGCGAACAAACCTTCGGTCTTAACAATAGGACAGACTCATACTTGGAGGGGGTTACAAGACATCCTAAACCGGCTGGGGGCCTACCCACCAGTCCAGCCCCAGAAGAAATGACTTCTGGAGAGGGACTGAAGCCTGTTGAGAAGCTAAATAAATTGATATCTAACCACTCAGACCCTGAGTGACGTACAATGATATATGGGAGAATCATTGTACGTATAGGGAACCAAAGAGAAACTGACTGTCCAACAGCAAACCAATACACCAGGGTTTGTTACTACTCCCAACTCCTCCTTGCCAAGGAGTCGAGCATATGCTAACAAATAGAGGGTTTGATATTTGTATATTAAGCGACCTCACTATCAGTATGACTACCTTACTCACCGTATGAGACCAGTCCTGCGAATGACATGTCTATTCCTTAACCCGCCCAAAGGAAGAAGGAGAGTTACAAGAGAAAGAAGGAGACCAGCCAACTCGCTCATTCTCTCATCCACACAATCATCTTAGGTAAGATACAAAAGTGCCTTGTTAAGGGCAACTATGAGTTACACAACCTGTTGGGCAGCCAACACAAGACCCAGGGTAAATGTGTCCGTAGACCTGTGGGCAACATCCTTAAAATAGGAGGAGGTGAATGTGGACTGGTATAACCAAGTACCAGCACTCAACACTCTACGTACAGCCAGGTTCTTTTTGAAAGCCAGAGAAGGATCAATACCCCTACCGTCATGCGCTCTAGCCTGCACAGGCGTGGTGGCGAAATCATCAAGAGCCAAGTATGCCTGTCTGATGGCTTCCCGTATCCAAAAAGAGATAGTATTCTTAGACACCTCTTTTTTAGCATGGCCTGTGATAACAAAAAGTCTGTGGCAGCCTAGGTGCCAAGTCCTTTTAAGATAGTAACGCAGGGCCAGGACAGGGCACAACAAGAGCTCTTGAGCATCACCACCCACAAAGTCATTTAGTGATGGAATGGAAAACGAAGTGAACCTGTCATAGTGCACAGAGGGATTTTGGGTCTTGGCCATGATTTCTGGGACAAATTCCAAGGACACCAACTCCCAACCCCTGGTGTGCTTCACATCATAGCTCAGACTAAGGGGCTCTCCTACCCTCTTGGAAGATGCCAATGCCAGAAGGAAAACTGTCTTGAGCGTCAAGTTCCTGTCAGACAAGCAACGCAAAGGCTCATATGGACTCTTAGTAAAGCTCTTGAGAACAGAGGAAACATCCTACGATGGAGGCTTGAGCTCCCTAGGAGAACTCGACTGCTCAAACCACACATAGAATGCCATGATGCATCAGTCTTTCTCCCAACCCAGGAAAGAGAGATGCGGAGAGGTGGGCAGTAAACATTAAGACCTCAGGTTGGTTAACCCTTTAACGTCGACTGGACGTATTTTACGTCGACATTTTTTGTCTCTCGAGTGCCGACTGGCCGTATTTTACATCGCCATACAAAAGTTTTTGTAAAAATTTGCGGAAAAATACTTATAGGCCTACCAGCCGAAAACTTTTGAATCACGCACCTTGGGGGATGCTGGGAGTTCACAGATCAAGGTGTTGTTTTGTTTACAATTGTTACGCAGGCGCGCAAGCGTGAATTTCTTTCTTGCCGCACTAAAAAGTATCAGTGACACATCTCGGAAATTATTTCGCCACTTTGACATAATTTTTGTACCATTTTAAATTAGCCGTTACATGGAGTATTATATATAAAAATGTAAGCATTTTTATGTAGAATAAAAAAAAAAAAATACTCATGATTGTAGCTTTTATCAGTTTTGAGATATTTTCATATAAATAACGATAAGTACCAAAATTTCAACCTTCGGTCAACTTTGACTCTACCGAAATGGTCAAAAAACGCAATTGTAAGCTAACACTCTTATATTTTAGTAATATTCAATCATTTACCTTCATTTTGCAACAAATTGGAAGTCTCTACCACAATATTTTGATTTATGGTGAATTTATGAAAAAACTTTTTCCTTTCGTCCGCGCGGTAACTCTTCCGAAAAAAATCATACGTGCAATTGTGGTAATGTTTGCACCATTTTAAATTAGCCGTTACATAAACTTTTATATATGGAAATGTGCGCAATTTCATGCACAATACAACTAAAAACAACCCATGGTTGTAGCTTTTATCAGTTTTAAAATATTTTCATATAAAAAATAAGTGACACATTTTATACCTTCGGTCAACTTTGACTCTACCGAAATGGTCGAAAAACACAATTGTAAGCTAAAACTCTTATATTCTAGTAATATTCAATCATTTACTTAATTTTGCAACAAATATGAAGTCTCAAGCACAATATTTCGATTTATGGTGAATTTATGAAAAAAATAACATTTTCCTTACGTCCGTGCGGTAACTCTTCCGAAAAAATCAAACGTACGATTGTGGTAGTGTTTGCACCATTTAAAATTAGCCGTTACATAAAGTTTTATATATGAAAATGTACGCAATTTCATGTAAAATACAACAATATATAATTGAAGGTTGTAGCTTTTCTCATTTTCGAAATATTTGCATATAAATCACAATAAATAGAAAAAAAACCACGTTCGGTCAACTTTGACTCTACCAAAATGGTAAAAAAACGCAATTGTAAGCTAAAACTCTTACAGTCTAGTAATATTCAGTCATTTATCTTCATCTTGAAACAAATTCGAAGTCTCTAGGACAATATTTAGAATTATGGCGAATTAAAAAAAAAAACTTTCCTTCCCTCCGTGAGCAGATTTTCCCCCGCAAATCTCCGAAATGAGTATATCGCATTCTCGGAATATTTGCTCCATTTCATACTAGGCATTTCATAGAGTTTTATATATGAAAATGTGCGCAATTTCATGTAGAATAAAACAAAAAATATTTGAATGTTGTAGCTTTTCTAATTTCAGAAATAATTGCATATTAAATAAAATATATAAAAAAATTTGACATTCGGTCAACTTTAACTCGTCAGATATGGTCGAAAACTGCAATTGTAAGCTAATACTCTTACAGTACATACAGTAATATTCAATCATTTGTCTTCATTTTGAAACAAATTGGAAGTCTCTAGGACAATATTTAGATTTATGGTGAATTTTTGAAAAAAATATTTGTTTATGTAAGCGCGTTACGAATTCATGCATCATTTTGTGATAATATTTTCTCTGTGTTGCTTTTATCGTCTTACAATGTGTTATATACCAAAATTATCGCAATTTAGTGTACAATACTGCAAAAAAAATTAACTTGTTATCTTTAACCGTTTTGTGCATAGCGCGATTTAAATACAATTAGTATATATGAAATTTTGTTTTCGCGCTATCATATATCGCATTATTTATATATGATAATGATAATTTTTTTAATTTCTGATGGTTGCATCTAAACTTTAGGCAATGAAAAAAAGGAGCAAAAAATGAACTCTTAATCTTGAAAACTAAGCGCGCTGTGATTTTTTGAAAAAAATATTTTTTCCGCTTCCGCGCTCACTCCGAGACCCCCTCGGCACACGGAAGACGATTTTTAATATACCCCTTCGGCGTTTAAGGGTTAACTATGAAAATACAAATTGATTAAAAATTTGTCATTTGTTCAAATGCAGAACAAATCTTCTGTCTTAACAATAGAATAGACTTATACTTGGAAGGAGGTACAAGTATCCTAAACCAACTGGAGTTTACCCACCTGACCACCTTTCTTAGAAGAATGAGTTCTAAAGAAGGGGGGTCCAAGCCTGTTAGAGACTAGACAATCGGATATCTAAAAACCCAGCCATCTGGGTTGAAACACAATGATATATGACCAGATTCATTGAAATTCCAGAAACAAAAGAAAACCCTGCCTGCTCAGGCAACAAACCATGCAAGCCACTGAGGTTTGTCGCTACTCCTCACTCCCCTTGCTAGAGAGAGGAGCACTTGCTACTGAATAGCAGATTTGTCTATTGTAAAGTAACAATACAAAAGCCCCACCAGTATGACCACCATACTCACCTATATCATACCAGTTCAAGCATATTACGTTTCTATTCTTCAACCCGCCAGTAGGAAGAAGAAAGAAAGAAAAAAAAAGTATGAGAGGCCAACCAACTCACTGTACTGCCAAGAGCACTGTAAATTACGTCACTGGACCCAAGGAAAAAGTGTCCAAAGGTGAAAGAAAGTGAACGTGGATTGACGTAGCCAAAAAACAGTGCTCAAAATTCTACGAACAGATGAAGTTTTTCTTAAATGCCAGAGAGGAAATTATACCTCTGATGTCATGTGCTCTAGCCTGCACAGACTCAGTGACAGAACTAGCATGTGAGGAGTATGCCTGTTTAATCATCTCACGTAACTAGAATGAAATTGTGTTCTTGGACACTTCCCTTCTGGACTGGCCTGTGCTAACAAAAAGCCTACAGCACCTAGGCCTTCATATAACATCACATTACTCTGACTGGGCAAAGCATGAGCTCTTGTGGATCGTTATCCACAAAGTCATTCAGTGAGGGAATGGAAAATGAGGCAAATCTGTCATCATGCACCAAGGGATTCTGGGTCTTGGCCACAAATTCTGGGACAAATTCGAAGGCCATAGACCCCAACCCCAGGTGTGTTTAACATTGTAACTTGGGCCATGAAGCTCCCCACCTCCTTTCGAAGAAGCCAAGGCCAACCGGAAAACTGTCTTTAGTCAGATCCCTGTCTGATGACCAACATAGGGGGCTCGAATGGAGCTCAAGTGACTAAAAAAAGATCCCAAGCAGGAGGCTTGAATTCTCTTGGAGAACAGGACTGTTCGAAACTCCTGAACAACAAGGAGATTTCCCAGGATGAAGAGATGTCCATGCCTTTCAGGCACAAAACCAAGCCGCAGAAAGACTTTCTCAACCCTGAGGTAGATCAGAATATCCGCTAACCGCTGAACAGAAGCTCTGAGTGGAGAGAAACCCTTTCGATGACACCAATCACAGTAGACTGCCCATTTCCCCTGGTAAACTGCTGACGAAGATTTCCCGAGATAGTCGGACATCTGGCCCACAGCCTTTCTAGAAAAACCTCTTGCTCAGAGGGGATACTTGATAGTCTCCAGCCATGAAGACACAGGGACACTGCTGATTAGTGAAACCTTTCCACATGAGGTTGGCAAAGGAGCTGTCACCATGGGGGAATTTCTCTTGGAACCTCCGATAGAAGAGACAGAAGGTCCGGGAACCACTCTGCTTGAGGCCACAGAGGTGCCACCAAGGTCATCCTGAGATTTAGAGAACTCATTACTAGAGATTGTTGCAAGGATGCTGCAAGGCATCCTCTGCTAGAGCAAGAGAATCTGGGACCACTGAACAGTAAACCTCCAGCTTCCTGCTGAAGCAAGTGGCAAAGAGGTGAAAAAGCCTGTCCACCACGTGCTGATCCAGAGACCACTACGTGCCCAGGATTTGGTTCCAACAACTCAAGCTTGTCAGCCAACACAGTTTTCTAACCTAGAATGTACCTGGTGGAAAGCTCTACCAGGTTGTTGATTGCCTACTGGTGCAGCTCAACTGTCATCCTATTGTTTAGACCTCAACGTTTGTTAGCTATGAAAAATACAAATTGATTAAAAAAATTTTATTTGTTCCCAAGGAAGAGAGTAGACCCCATGTCAACCTTGTCTGAAGACTGCTAACTGGATCAAGATAAGAAGTAACTGGAATCTACAGAAACAGTTACCATACCACGACCAGAAATAAGTAACAATCAATCAAAATAAAACCAATGTCAACTATGCTATACACATAAGCAGAACCAGATCCAGATCTGCTGGAATTTGCACTGTGCACAGGACAACAGCCGGAGCAAATACTACCAGGTGGGCATGTACTGGTTGATGAGTCAGGCTCTTTGACTGCCTCACCCATCTCTCCCACAGTTATTCAATTGGTTTAGTGATAATTCTCTTTAAATACCGCCCCTTCTTTTAGAGATGAAATCACAACATTCCTAACACCTTCCAGACAAAATCCCACTGCTACCTTAATCAAAATATTAATGATTAACTTTTTCTTTGTTTTTTACAGATGACAGCATTTCAGAGAAAATTTCAAGATATGAAATTTGCATGTCATTAGATTCTCGGAAGGATAACAAAGACTAATTTATGCATTTCATATGATCAACCAACATAAAATTATAAATTGTAAGTTTCCAAGAGAATTAGCAAGACACTTACAAAGTACGAGCAAGGACGTTTTCTACTGCATTAGTAATACTCAAGGACTCTGTAGCACCTCCTAAAATAGTGATATTGTCCCTAGTCAGCAACAGTACCCCACGCCTGCACTTGACAGCACCGGAAACTAGTACCTTTAAAGTATAAAAAAAATGTTCCTAGTGAAAAAGGAATATTAAATCATATAAGCATAAAAGTATTTCTATTTCCTTCACATAAAAAACAAAGTTGGAAGTAATGCAGAATAAGAAAAACTAAATATTTTTTAAGTGCAATATCAAAAATTCCATATTTACGTGTTTGTAAAGACTTCAAGCATTGAATCTTATTTTTTAGACACAGCATAATAATGTATTAAGTTAAGCCAAATCCAAACTTGTATAAAGAATGATTGCATAAAATCAACATATCAGATGACTTTAAAAATATATGATTATGATAAAATAGGGTTTTACATATATTTACCAAGCAATTACATAGCTGAAAGCTTCCTACCACGGCAGTCCAAATTCAAATTTGGCAGTGGTGCCACCATCATCAGTGTAGGTGAACAGGACCCGCCACTTTCGGGATCACTAAGTACAGCTTAGCAGAGAACTAATAATTTGTTGAGCTACCATGTCCTTTGATTATGTAATTGCTTGGTATGTATATGTAAAACATTATTTTATCATAAAAATATCATTTTTACATAAGTGACTTATCAAGCAATTACATAGCTGATTCCACATTATAAGCAAGGTAAGTCTGCTAGCATTGTAGTACTTGCTGTACCTTACATGGTAAGAGAGCCACTGCAGGTAATTACCACCTCTGGTCAGCGCTCTCTTAACCTGTATGAAGTGTGGCAGTAATGGCCAATAATTGCCCCTACTTTAGTAGGTACAGTAGTACCTCGAGATACAAAATTAATCCGTTCCGAGGCGGCCTTCGTATTATGAGTTTTTCGTATCTTGGAACACATTTTACATGTAAAATGGCTAATCCGTTCCAAGCCCTCCAAAAACACCCCAGTAAATTATATTTCCAGGCCTAAAACACATGTTCTAGGGTTACAACGGAAGAAATATGACTCCAAAAAGGCAAAATACTGTACATACTTGAGTAATATTCAACTGCATGTAATGTTCAACCCCATTTTTACTGCATATATTAGGACTTTAGCATATGTCCCTTAGCAATAAGCCTAGCCTATGTTAGCGGTTGCTACTGTAGCCTAGTCTATGATTTTGACATCTAAACCTAAGAAGCTAAAAGCTTAGAATATGCCAATAAAATGTATAAATAATCAGTATGTACTCATTTCTAATAATTATTAATTAATCATTAACTATAATACACAAACAAACCAAGAACTTACCTTCCAATCGATTGTTTACATTCAGCTCTTACCCGTCTTACGAGTATCGAACGAGCGCCAAGCAATCATTTTTCCTAGCATACAGTAAGCCATAAATTGTCATTAGTACTCTCTTCAACTAATGAAACTACCAAACAGTATAATAACCATTCATTTCTATTCTTTATTCTATCTTTACCTAATGGAGATACCGAGTTACTGACAGCTATAATGAAACATATGTATACGTAACGTAATAATAAAACAGAAGAAGAATTCTAAAAAATATGTATTTGTTGGCAGTCTGATTTATTTTATAGTTTATGATATCTAATTCACAATTTTTTTATTAAATGTATTGCATGTACTCATTTCAAATAATTATTAAGTAACCATTAACTATAATAAACAAACAAAAAAAAGCTTCCAAACGTCTGTTTACATCCAGCACTTACGAGTATCCAACGATTGACAAGCAATCACTTTACACAGTAAGCCATAAATTTTCATTATCTCTCTTCAACTACTGAAACTACCAAACAGTATAATAACCATTCATTTCTATTCTTTATTCTATCTTTACCTAATGTTTTTTTTCTATTAAATGTATTGCATGAATAAGCTTTTCAATTTATAGCATCCTTTTACCAATAGAATACTTAAAGCACAAGGGGTAGATGCTGACCAATAGGAGAGCAGGACCTTATGGGGTGACTAGCATCAGGAACCAATGGGAGAGCGGGAGGATGGTGGCGAGTTTACTCAGTTGGCGGCGCAGGAGTTTTAAAATTGTTCTCGGTGGTCCGGGCAAATCTCGGGACTTTACAGCAACAACCTTTCGTATCTTGAAAACTTTTTGTATGTGGAGCAGTACAATTTTTCGCACTGGCTTTCGTATCTCGAGTTTTTCGTAAGTAGGGCCTTTCATATCTCGAGGTACTACTGTATTTTGCAGCCTTGGAATTGCGGTTGACAAAAAAATAACAATATTATGTATTGCCCTTGTCCTGGGTGAAGACCAGAACAAAACAACACTAGTCACCTACACTAATATTAACAAAACCACAACAATGATCATAAAAATGCAACTGGAGGGTACTCTGGGTACATTGTACTCCCAGGTTTCCATAAACTCAACAAACCTTATAACAAGGAGAGGAGACAGTAGGGGGACAAAAAGCCCCCTGCGCTTCCTTTCCCAACACCAACCCAGCCATGGATAAAGGCCCTACATAATACAGTTTTCTAAAACTGCTTCTACGTCCTTCAATTATTGAGAGGCGAAAATTGACTTAGATCTCCAAAACGTAAACTGAAGAATTGAAGATAACTACTTGTTATGCTGGAAGGCGAGGGATGTGACGATAGCTCGCACTTCATGAGCTTTAACTTGAATAAGTGGAAGAGCTTCCTCCTTTATAAGCGAATGATTCTCTGTCCTAATAAGGCTTCTTGGAAAGCGGCCGTAAAGGATTCCTTAAAGACCACCAAAGATAGCTTGAAGGCGCTCGTATTTTCTCTGTCCTATGACTGTAGTATGTATTTAACACGAGAACTGCTACGAGCCTCTAACGCGAAAGCCTGGTAGGGCTAATGTGAAAGCCTGGGTAACAAGACTTTTGTTCACCGAGTGGGTAAATCTGTGTTTCGGCCTGACAGTGAAGAAATTCTTGGAAGAGAAGTGCCTCCCTCTGAAATGTCTGCTGGAGTTGGACAATGTCCCTGCTCACCCTCCTGGCCTCGAGGAAGATATCCTGGCAGAGTATTCTTTCAACAAGGTTCTTTATCTTCTGCCTAACACCACCCCTCTCCTCCAGGCCATGGACCAGCAAGTGATATAGAATTTCAAGAAGCTGTATACAAATCATCTTTTCAAGAGATGTTTCGACATTGCTGATACTTTAATTTTTCATTATTACTGTGATTACTATCAAGTTAGTTTTTTGTTTTACATTCAATTTTTGTATTTAGCCCTCTGGACCTGACTACTGTAACTACCTAAGGTCTCTAGTTGAAATTTAACTTATATAATATGTGCACTAACTGTTATTACTCTCAATGCATATTTTTTTTCTCACCAAAATTATTACTGTTATTACCAGTACTATTATGATAACTAGCTTTTATGCTACCTCAGCTATTTTGTGGATAAGTGCCGATTATTCATTTTCTTTTTTATCATGTTTCATTTATCTAAACTGTGTATGTTACTGTCTGTATTTTGTATATTCAATGTAAAGTGGGCCCCTGTATTCGCGTTCTCCAGATTCGCGGACCCACACATTCACGGATTTCTCTCGGGAACGTTTCCCAGCATTATTCACGGTATTTTTCTATGAGAAGTATCCACAAATTCCTGGTTTTTTTATCAATTTCATCATAGAATGCACTTTTTGTGATAAAACTATTAAAAAAACCAAGTATGAAAATTTTTAGTGATCTTTCTTGAGTTTTAACTAACAAAATAGGCTGTTTTTAGCGTTTTTATAGGGTTTCCAAACATTCGCGGGTTCTAACTATTCACGGGGGAGTCTGGTACGCATCCCCCGTGAATACGGGGGGACCACTGTATATGGCCCTGAGCTGAAATAATGCATATTATTATTATTATTATTATTATTATTATTATTATTATTATAATGCCACAAACCTCACCCTGCGTGAATTTTGGAAGGAGCATTTCGATAGCATGATATGCATCGGACTCATCGATCAAGCTTGGCAGGAGGTTTCGAGGCGAACCTTGAATTCTTCGTGGAGGAAACTCTGACCTGATGCTGTATCCGCCCAAGACTTCCAGGGATTCAACATGGGCGAAGCTGATGCAGATTCAGAAACAGTTGACAATCCTGAAACTGTTTCGCAATCAGATCTTCACAAGATCGTTGCACTCGGCAAGTCCATGGGGCTGGTCATCGACGAGGACAACATCGACCTTCTCCAGGAGCACCAAGAGGAGCTTACGACGGATGACCTGAAGGAGTTGGAGGCCATGCAACAACGTCGTTCAAGAAGAGTTCTCTAGCAGCAGCGAGGAGGAGGAGGAGGACCCTATGACAACAGCAGAAATTAAGGATGTTCTGGTTGCTTTTCATAAAGTGCAATCATTTGTAGGAAAGAGACACCCCGAAAAGGCTTACACAGGTCGTATGCTTGCACAGTTCGATGAAGTTTGCCCGAGTAGTTTCAGGAACATTTTCAAAAGCAGACAGAAGCAAACTTCCTTGGATAGTTATTTTTTAAAGAGGCCTTTAGTAGTAAGCAAACAGGAAGGTCAAAGTGATACGTAAAAACAGAAAATTGAAAGTGGTGAAGAAATTGGGGAAAAAAAATGTAAAGTAAAAAAATAATTTTTTTTTTTTATTTAATCAGAAAAAGGAAAAAAAAAATTTATTTTAAGTTTTTTGTAAAGTTAAGTGTTAATGTTGTCTGCCATTTCTTAATGTGTTTTGTAAAGTTTAGTATTAATGTTTTCTGCTATTTTTTAATGTTTCGTAAAGTTAAGTGTTCATGTTTTCTGCCGTTTGTCCTCCTCCTCTGTCACCACTTTCGGACATCGCCTCATTTGAAAGGTAAGGTTCCACATTTTACTACATACGTACGTACATGTACGTACAGTATTTCTTGTACCCTGTACACTAATACACTTTATTTACAGGTACAGTAACGGTAAGGTTAGGTATTGAATGGTCCAAATTGTTGTATTTCATTATTTATTGGTCAATTTAGCTTTATGATAAAATTTACTGTGGTGTTTTTGTAGGGTTTGGAACGAATTAGGCAATTTACATGTAAAACGTAGTTCTGGACACAAAAAAATCAGGTTAGCAAGGCTGCTTTGGAACAAATTAATTTTGTAACCTGAGGTACTACTATATGTAAACTGCATTTTTATTGCATTTTTCATAAAAAAAACTTTCAAATATTGATTATTTTGCATTTCTGGAGTCATATTTCTTCCGCCAGATTGGCAACGTAAGCGCTGTAACCCTGGAACTTGTGTCGTAAACCTGGAAATAATTTCTGGTGAATGTAATTGAAATGTGTCGTAACCTTGGAATGTCATAAGCCAAACCCGTCGTAAGCCTGTGACTGCCTTATTCACTAATTACTAGTGTATTTTGATGTTACTTTCATGACTAAATACATTTTTATAATACAAAAATGATTTACTAATTTTCAAATAATAATATTGATTAATACTATACAGTGTTCCCCCCTATTCACGTATTAGCTAGAATCTGCAGGTAGTTAAAACCCCTATAAAAACACTCAAAACTGCCTATTTTGTTAGTCAAAACTCAAGAAAAACCAACTAAAAATGTTTATGCCTTTTTTTTTAATATTTTTATCGCAAAAAGTGCATCTTATGATGAAATTGATAAAAAAAAAAACTGGAATTTCTGGATATTTCTCATAGAAAAATACCGGGAATAGGTAAATTTTCCAGGAATAATGGGAGTACTATATGTTCCCGAGAGAAATCCACAAATACACAAGTCCATGATTCCGGAATCCACAAATACAGAGGGTTTACTGTATTAGTAAATTTAATAAGATTAAATGATACCATATAATATGAAAATAATAATTCCCTCTCTGTCCCTTACAGAGATGTGTGTTTTGTATGATAAATAAATGATTTACTAATTTTCAAATACAGGCAGCCCCCTTGGTATTGGTTACCAGCATTTTGGTTTTAAGGCACTTGTTTAATACAGTGGAACCTCTACATACGAAAGCCCCTATGTACGAAAAATCACAATTTTGAAGTAAATTGTATTTTTCCTAACTGTACAAACCTGAGGTCCTTTACATAGGGATTTACTTACAGCGCCAGCTGGACTGGTCACAAGATTTCTAACAAGGTAGTTCGGTAGTAACTGCTTGTCCGATGGTCGGGAGTCCCACCCGACTGGATGTAAACATTCCACTTTGCTTTAGGCCCAGGAACAGAGTGAGGGGTGGCATGAGGTGGGACTACGTGTAAAGGACCTCAGGTTTGTCTTAGTTAGGAAAAATACAATTTACTTCAAAATTGTGATTTGTTCCGACACGTAATACAAACTCTCGGTCCTTTACATAGGGAAGACTCACTTATTGGTGGGTGGAATCTGAGTCTTGTGAACAGACTGGTGTTCACCCGACTTTAGTTCCCTCCCTGGTCGTAAGAGCAAAGGGAGGGGAGCCTAGATTCTGCCCAACTGATCGGAGTGTGCACTGCAGGGTCAGTGGTCAGACCTCTGGACCAAATTCATAAGAGGGAGGCAAGCATGCCTCTTATGAATAGCAAGCAAAAACTAGTTCCTACGCAAGAGCCAATATAAAGTCTTGGGTTTGTCTCTTGTTGGCGTCCACTTCCCCCTTGTTAGGGAAGTGGTGGATAAATGCTTCTATCCCTAATGAAAGGGATAGAATGGAGCTCAGTTACGTAGCCCACCTGCATCAACATCCTGTCCTTAACCTGTAAAGGAGCTGGGTAAGCTACACAACTACTTCAGCAGCCACCAAGGGTCCCAAGGAAAATGTGTCCAAGGACCTGTGGGCAATATCCAGAAGGTAGGAGATGAAGGTGGTCTGGTTGGCCCAAACCCCTGCCTTCAGTACCTGTGCCACAGACAAGTTCTTGCGAATGCAAGGGTTGGACCAATACCTCTGACTTCGTGGGCTCTCGGACGAAGGGTACTGGTGTTGGCACTCCTGTCTGAAGTGTACGCCTTCCGGATTACCTCATGAAGCCAGAAAGAAATAGTGTTCTTGGACACTTCTTTCTTGGCAACCCCGGTGCTAACGAAGAGGCGTCGACACTCAGGCCTGAGGTGACGAGTTCTCTTCAGGTAGCGCCATAGCACCCTCACAGGACAAAGCAGCATCTCATCCGCATCATTGTTGGTGGAGTCTTTCAGGGAGGGAATCATGAAGGACTCGAACCTGGCGTCAGGGACCGAAGGGTTCTGAGTCTTCGCTATGAAGTTCGGGACGAAATCAAGCGTCCCCTCGAGTGCTTAAAATCGAAGGAAAGACCGTGAAGTTCTCCCACTCTCTTAGCCGATGCCAGGGCCAGCAGAAAGAAGGTCTTGAGGGTCAGATCCCTGTCTGACGACTCTCAGAGTGGCTCGAAGGGTCTGCGAGTCAGGCTCCTAAGTACAAGAGTCACATCCCACCCCAGGGGCCTGAGTTCCCTGGGTGGGCAAGACCTCTCGAAGCTCTTCATTAGGAGTGAAATTTCCATGGAAGTGGAGAGGTCGACTTCTCAGTTTATGGACTAGGGCCAGGGTGGCTCTGTAGCCCTTAACTGCGGAGATGGAGAGGAGCTTCTCTCGACGAAGAAAGAAGAGGAAATCCGCTACCTGCTGAAGAGTGGCTCTGAATGGAGAGAGACCCCATCCACAACACCAACCACAGAAGACGGACCACTTTCCCTGGTATACTGCAGCAGAGGACTATCTGAGGTACCCTGCCATCTCTGTTGCTGCTCGGCGAGAAAAGCCTCTCGCTCGCAAGAGATGGTGGATAACCGCCAGCCGTGAAGACACAGGGACTGAACTGCTCAGTGGTACTGCTCCATGTGTGGTTAGCACAGCAGGTTGTGCCAAGGGGGAATCTCTCACGGTGCCTCGGAGAGAAGAGCCAGCAGGTCACCTTCTTCTTCCTCGGCTGTGGGGCCTTGGAAGTCGAAGGGGAAGAGGCGGCAGCAGACGATGACGAAAACGACGACGAAGACGACGACGACACCCTCTTCCTCTTTTTGGACCTCTTCTTCGTCAGCTTCCTCAGGACCACCATTAGGTCCTCCATCCAGGACGGAGCTGGGGCAGTTGCGATAGCAACACTGCCCAACTGCACTTGTCCGGAGGGACCTGTGGCAGCAGCAGTAGCACCACGGGCAGGAACGGAGACAGCAGGATCAGGCACAGGAACTGGTGCAGTCAAGCAGGAAGCTCTTTGGGCACTCGAAGTCAAGGGCTGGGGCGCAGACACCAAACCCAGGCGGAGGAACCATCTCCCGCGGCACGAACGTCATTGGGGCCTGCACAGCAGCTGAGGGGGTCACCGACGTTACGTGCTGCATATACACCAGGTGTAGAGATGGTGGTCGTTGTCAACATCACCGGGCCATGGGTTACAGGGGCAGCCAGGTGTAACAACAGCCCCTAAATGCTGGGAGTGCCCAGAAGGCTCAGCGAGCGCCAGACCTGCTGGAGGTCTCTACCCGCAGCGGCAGTCACACCTGTGGAAGCAACAGTCGGGTGGGGGGGGGGAACCCCTCGCCCGGGGAAGGGAAAAATCCCACCCCGAGTGGCCGGAAGACCCCAAGTACAGTTCCAGGTCAGGGTGTCGCGCCCCTTCCTCTGCACTCAACAGGTCGAACGAAGAGGCGGAACACGACATGTCCCCCGCAGGGAAAAGAGCCATACGAAGGAGCTGGCTAGGAGGGAGGAATGAGGACAACATGTCAGCCACCAGAGGTGTTGCTGGAGAGCTTTGCGACGACCCCTTTGCTACTTTACGTACCCTCTTCCTCCTCTCATAGCACTCCCACTGCTCCTCCGACCACAAAATACAAGTCACAGGGCTCAGCCAAAGAGCAGTCGCGCCCTCGGCACCGTGCAGACACTAAATGGGGGTCCACTACCTCAGAGGACCTAAAAGACCCACCTTACGGCCCTCCACACCAGGGCACACTCTCCGGTTGGTTGGGGGGCAGGGGGGCTTCTCACCTTCATTGGCTTGCATGGCTCCGAGTTCTTGATACAAACCACAAAGTAAACAAAAAAAGAAATCAACAAGTACTGATGCAGGTTCACACTACAAGTACTACAGCAAGGAAAAATTGTGAAAAAGAGCAGCTTCGTAATCGAAAGCATAGAAATTCTCACGAAAATTGCGAGCAGAGAGGTGAACGAACATGTCTTCATCCGACAGCAGCCGAAAGCAAAGTGGAATGCTTACCTCCAGTCGGGCGGGACTCCCAACATTCGGACAAGCAGTTACTACCAAACTACCTTGTTAGAAATCTTACGACCGGTCCAGCTGGCGCTGTTAAGTACATCCCTATGTAAAGGACCGAGGGTTTGTGTTACATGTCGGAACAAATTCAGGTTACGAAAGCAAAGACGAAACAAAAATAATTCATGTTGCGAAAGGGTAAAGTCTGAGATTCGCCCAGGCCACCGAGAACAATTTTAAAACTAGTGCGCCGCCAACTCAGAAGACTCGCCACCATCCTCCCGTTCTCCCATTGGTTCCTAATGCTAGTCACTGCCTTAAGATACTGCACTCCTATTGGTCAGCATGTCCCATCATCCTCTATGTAAAGGTGTTCCTTGACCATTTTTTTGTGGCAGAGTTATTGTAAACACCTGGAATTCGTTCGTTCACATATATTTAGTTTGTAACGTAAATTTGTGTTAGTGATTTCGCTTTTGTTGTACTGTAAGTTACTTTATCATGTTGTGTGTGAACTTAATTACTTACATTATTAGCCATGGGTCCCAAGAATGTTGCTGAAGTTCACAGAAAGAAGAGGATGCTTTCTATGGAGAACAAAGATGGAGATAATCGAGAAGTGTTAATGTTTTCTGCTATTTGTTAATGTGTTTCATGTGTTAATGTTTTCTGCCATTTTTTAAGGGGGCCGGCCGGAACCCCTATATACGGTGGTATAGGGCGAAAAATGCAAAGTCATGAAAAAATTCATGGAGCTTCATATGGTAATTGAGAATACGTATACAAAATATTTCATCAAAATTCCTCTTACTTTCGTTGCTACAAGGTAATTAGTAAACATAACTCAATAAGCGTAAAATATTCATCCGTACAAGAAAATGCAATATTTCTTCTGTTATCGTAAATTTTGATAATTATTGGCAAAGAAATTGTGAGAAATGGCATCTGTAGAGATTCCGTGGCTCGCAGAAGCGAGTATCTGGTTCAACCATGAATCAGTGCGACTATAGACTTCAAGTAGATTACACATTCGAGTTTCACCTCGTGACTTTCGCTTGCTTTCACGTATGTTTATGTATGTTTCGGCAAGCAGTTCATCATGCCAATGAGGAAAAGACAAGGAAAACATCTCGCTAACATACAGACGAAGAAAAATCGCTCAAGCATTATTACAGAATATCATAATATATGCGTAGTTGGTGAAGAGAGAGGGGAGGGTTGCTTAGTAACGCCCCCTTCTTGCCTGACAGCACACGTCACACTATGCCCAAGGCTACGATCTTTGAGCAAAGAGATCTTCATTTATGATAAATAACATAGTTTTGGTTTTTTAATACCCAAAATGGACTATGAAATTCATAATAATCATGATTTATTAAATTGCCTTTGTAAAAAGAGAGTACATCTTCGAGTTTCACCTCTGACATTCTCTTGCATTTATATTTGTTTATCTTTGTTTCGGCAAGAATGTCATCATGCCAAAGAGGAAAATACAAGGAAAACATCTCGCTAACATACAGAAGAAGAAAATTCGCTGTAATAAGCCGAGTTAGTGAAGGGGAGAGAGGGGGTTACGTAGGAAGGAGTGCCCCATCTTGCCTCAAGCAGTGCCCCAGGCTACGATATATGAGCAAAGGGATCATCATTTATGATTATATTATGATAAATAAAATAGTTTTGGTTTATTAATACACAAAAAAGAAATATACATTCATAATAATCATTATTTATTAACATTGTCTTTGTAGAAATACGAAGGAAAACTTTGAACGCCCGTATCTCAAAACTATACTTATTGACCTTCAAAGTCTATCTCCTCACTTAGTTTTAAAGCTATAACATTGGAATTTGGTATATAACTCAGAAAGACATTATAGAACAATCAAATTTTTGTTTCGTCTTTTTTTTTTATACATTTTTTTCTTGTGATTTATAGGGTTTATTTTTTTACCATATTGAAAAATTCATATCTAGCAAAAAAATGACTTTTAGAAAAAAAACACTCCATTTGATTGGAGGTCTACATCAGGTCTATATATGGTAGTAATCCCAGGTCTTAATATTAAATATCAAGGAAGGAGATAGAATTTAAAAAGTGGTTATTTTCGGGATAAATCGCCCTGGCGTCACAAAACCGAAGGTCAGAGGCGAAAATCATATGCGGTTTGGAGATGTCCCAAGTCACCTTATTAAGTGGTATGAATGTCAAAGTCCTGTCGTTAAAAAACGGCATTAGCCGGCCGGCCCCCTTAATGTGTTTCGTAAAGTTAAGTGTTCATGTTTTCTGCCATTTGTCCTCCCCCACCGTCGCCACTTTCGGACATCGCCTCACTCAAAAGGTAAGGTTCCACATTTTACTACATACGTACGTACAGTATTTCTTGTACCCTGTACACTAATACACTATTTACAGGTACAGTCATGGTTATGATAAGTACTGAATGGTCCAAATTGTTGTATTTCATTGTTTATTGGTCAATTTAGCTTTATAATAAAATTTACTGTGGTGTTTTTGTAGGGATTGGAACAAATTAGGCAATTTACATGTAAGACGTAGTTCTAGATACGAAAAAATCAGGTTACGAAGCCCGCTTCGGAACGGATTAATTTCATAACCTGAGGCACTACTGTATAAGGTTTATAACACCAACTCACAAATTACAAACATAACTGATATGCATCTTTTCCTTGGCTCTTTTAAAAGCTATCCTACACTTTGCTATATCCAGTAATACTGTATGTGTAAGTGATTACATAATAAAAATATGGAATGTTATTCCATATATATAAAAGACTAAAACTAAAGAGGTCAACCAGATTGCTTGCAGGAATGTGATCAGACCAGAGACGCTAAGATGACGTGCCGTCACCTGTAGTCATTCATTTGTTTTGAAAACACTAGTCCAAGCTTCCTGCTTGAGACAATTACCGCGACCTATAATTCAAACGGCCTACGTGATCTGTAGTGTGTCTCATTTGTATGTATGTTCATATGTTCGAGCTACTGTCTGCTTCCTTTATGATTTGTAACCAAGATGGTAGTCAGAATAGAGTTAGCCATCATCATTGGCAGACCTGTACCTCTTTACCTAAGCCTTATTATACAAGGCACAGCCCTAATATTAATATTAGGGCTGTGCCTTGTATAATAAGGCGCCCTATGAGGTAATGTTAGACTTGCGATAATCTTACGCTAAGTCGGTTGGTTATGCACTTCCATACTCATTGGAGTGTCTTGGGGTTTGTAGATCACTTACGAAGTCGGTATTATCTTCTTTGGTTATGACGACGATGTGTTAAACTCATGATGATATCTTATTTCTGATGTGAGGTTTCTAGTAGAAAACACGAAGTATAAAAAATACTTATATTCTCTGAGATTACATGATTAAGTTCAGAGGAAATTTGTACAGGTCTTTTAATAACGATAGCTTGATCGCTTCTGCCAATGATGATGGCTAATTCTGTTCTACATGATAAAGCTTAGGTAAAGAGGTACAGGTCTGCCAATGATGATGGCTAACTCTATTCTGACTACCATCTTGGTTACAAATCATAAAGGAAGCAGACAGTAGCTTGAACATATGTAGTCTTATATTACAGTTATATTATTAAATATAGTGGAACCTCGGTTTTTGTACATAATCCGTTCCAAAACTTCCAACAAAATCCGAAACACATGAAAACCAACACAATAATTCCCGTAAGGAATAATGTAAATACTATTAATGCATTCCAGATACCCAAAAATATTAAAAAAAAATACATTTTATAGGGAATAAACACAGTTTTACATACAGAAGAATGAGAAATAAATATAAATGAATAATGAAATGAATGACGAATATTTAATATTACTTTTTCCTGAATGGAGGACTTGTTAGCGTATGGAAGGCAGAGAGGAGGGGAGAGGGAGGAAGAGGTTACTGTTTAGAAGCAGAATCCCCCTCCAGAAGGACTTCAGGTATCAAGAACCTATCTGCAGTTACTTCTCCTCTTCATTTTTTAGTGGCACTGTCTGGGGTTATGTCCCACTTTGTTTTTTACCCGCACTACGACGAGCTTGAAAGTCACTGGACCTCTGTAGCACAACAAAACTGTTCAAAGACATTTGTTGCTGGCATTTCTTTAAAATTTGCCTAAAGTTAAACACAGCATTGTCATTAAAACATGTTGGAGACACGGATTACATTTTGTTGGGATGATAATTCTCTGCAAAATTTTTCACATCACTCCACTTGGCAAATATATCCTTAATCACTAAAGTAGACACAGTATGTATGGCCATTCGCTTTCTAAATTTATCAAACCAGCCTCTGCTGGCCTTAAATTCACTAACAGCAGTTTTTGTTGTAGGCATTTTCTCACTGATATCACCATGCATCATCCTCTAACACTTTGCTACAAGGTCTTTCTTAAATTCTAAAATATTTCTCACCTTTTTTACAGAAGGGATGGCACTTGAAACTTTCTTTGGCCCCACGATGGCATATTCAACAGTTACACTTGAATTAAAAAGCTCAAAAAGCTAAAAAACAAAGAACACAAAAGCAGAATGGGTCACAAGAGAACACGAGATGCTTTGTTTGGGCACTCAATACGGGGCCCAGTCACGTTGTGGGCCCTGGATGGAGCGTTTCCAAGAGTACAAAAACAAGGAAAACTTATGATAACCTAGACAAAATTTGGTCAGAAAAATTTTACAAAACCCGAAATGTACGAAAACCAGGGTATACGAAAACCAAGGTTTGACTGTTCAAACAAACTGATTATGTTTGTTTAGAAAAATCAGCTGATAGAGGTAAGTTTATTTTGCCGCTTTAACTCAATTCATAACAACTTTCCTGCTTCTATTTAGCTTAAATTAATCTCTAGAAACATGACTTAATGAAATATGACTTAAACGTGTCTTGATGTGAAACTAGATTTTATTATTTTCGTTAATAGATCATGTTTTGGTTTGGAAAAATCAGCTGATGGAGTTGAGTGTTTTTCACTGCACTGAACTCAATTCAGTGTGATTTTCTTGCTTCTATTTGGCGTAAATTACTCCCTATAAACTCTCTTTATATGGGACAAGGTTATGTTTTGTTATATGAAATGTTTTAGTTTCGTTATATGAAATGTTTTAAAGTCAAAATATGACAAATACATTTTATTGTCAACTACATCTCTCTAGAAAGCTAGACAAAATCATTAGGACACTGAATGAACATTAAAACCTGCTCCTAAAGATAAGTGAGCACACAATGTCTCCTCGGATGGACTAAACAGTCTTTGAGTCATCCTAAACCTTGTAACTCCTTGTAACAAGAAACGTATGTCATAGTGGTAACTCTCTCTCTCTCTCTCTTTGTTTTGGGTGGAGGTATGTTAGCCTCTGTTTTGGGTGGAGGTATGTTAGGTGTATGAATATATGTACGTATATGTATTTAAGGTTACTACTTTAAAAGACTCACGGAAAAGATGCATATTCGTTGTGTTTTCATTTCATAATTATACGTAGCAATCAGCAGCCGGACATCGCTCAATTATGACGATGTTGGTCCGAATCTGATTCCCATTTTGTGTCCAATTTTTTTTATATGTTGATATAGTCAGAATGCATTGAACCTCCAGAATTGGCTGATATTAATAGATTACTATACCATATATATATATTATAGAGTATACTGTAGGCTAGGCTACTGTATTCGTATGTATACCATGGTATCATCATCATCATATACGCTAGGCTAACTTGTTAATAATGTTATTCAATTTCTCTTTGTACATTACTATCATAAGCCAATAAGCACTGAACCTAGAGAATTAGCTGAAATTAATAATTACTATGCCGTATATGTACAAAGTATAATGTGTAGTGTAGGCTAGACTACCCTATATGTAAAGATGGCACTGATTATCTTAGAGTAGGCTAGGCTACATTTGAGATACGGACAGGGAACAACAAAAGCTCTTGAGCATCACCACCCACAAAGACAGTCAGTGATGGAATGGAAAACAAAGTGAACCTGTCATCACGCACAGAAGGATTTTGGGTCGTGGCCACAAATTCAGGGACAAATCGAAGGACATCGACATCCAACCCCTGGTATGCTTCACCTCCTAGCTCAGACCGTGGAGCTCTCCTACCCTCTTGGAAGATGCCAAAGCCAGAAGGAAAACTGTCTTGAGCGTCAGGTTTCTGTCAGATGAGCAACGCAAGGGCTCATATGGACTCTTCTTGAAGCTCTTAAGAACCAAGGAAACATGACAAATTTTCTAAGACAATTTGTATTTTTCATAGCTACAAACCTGAGGTCTTAACGTTATACTGCCCACCTCTAGCCGCCCCTGTTTTTGTTAAGTCATCCTGAGTTGGGAAATACTGGAGTAGATGATCGGCGTTTGACCACTCTTCACCCGATCTACACATGCGTTGCCAGATACACAAGATTCCTTGCTTTCATCTGCTTTTTTACTGGATCCAGCTAGGCGCTAGAAATTATCCTATTGTTAAGACCTCAGGTTTGTAGCTATGAAAAATACAAATTGTCTTAGAAAATTTGTCATTTGTCCATACGCGAACAAACCCTCAGTCTTAACAATAGGATAGACTCATACAGTGGTACCTCGAGATACGAAATTAATCTGTTCTTAGGTGGCCTTCGTATCAAGAGTTTTTCGTATCTTGAACCGCATTTTACATGTAAAATGCCTAATCTGTTCCAAGCCCTACAAAAACACCCCAGTAAATTATATTTCCAGGCCTACAACACATGTTCTAGGGTTACGACGCCGATCCGACGGAAGAAATATGACTCCAAAAAGACAAAATACTGTACAGTGGACCCCCCGTATTCGCGTTCTCCGGATTCGCGGACTCACACATTCGCGGATTTCTCTCAGGAACTTTTCCCTGCATTATTCGCGGAAAATTCGCGGTATTTTTCTATGAGAAATATCCACAAATTCCTGGTTTTTTTTATCAATTTCATCATAAAATGCACTTTTTGTGATAAAACTATTAAAAAAACCAAGTATGAAAATTTTTAGTGGTTTTTCTTGAGTTTTAACTAACAAAATAGGCTGTTTTTAGCGTTTTTATAGGAGTTCCAAACATTCGCGGGTTCTAACTATTCACAGGGGGGTCTGGTATGCATTCCCCGCGAATACGGGGGGACCACTGTACATACTTGAGTAATATTCAACTGCATATAATGTTCAACCCCATTTTTATTGCATATATTAGGACTTTAGCATATGTCCCTTAGCAATAAGCCTAGGCTATGTTAGCGGTTGCTACTGTAGCCTAGTCTATGATTCTGACATCTAAACCTAAGAAGCTAAAAGCTTAGAATATGCCAATAAAATGTATAAATAATCAGTATGTACTCATTTTAAATAATTATTAATTAATCATTAACTATAATACACAAACAAAAAAAACAAAAAACCCCTTCCAATAGTTTGTTTACATTCAGCTCTTACGAGTACCGAACGAACGCCAAGCAATCACTTTTCCTACGACACAGTAAGCCACAAATTTTCATTAGTATCTCTCTTCAACTAATGAAACTACCAAACAGTATAATAACCATTCATTTCTATTCTTTATTCTATCTTTACCTAATAGAGATACCAAGTTACTGACAGCTATAATGAAACATACGTAACGTAATATTAAAACAGAAGAATTCTAAAAAATACATATTTGTTGGCTTCGATGATAGCAGTCTGATTTATTTTATATTTTATGATGTCTAATTCACATTTTTTTTATTAAATGTATTGCAGTCACTTTTCCTAGTACACAGTAAGCCATAAATTTCCATTATCTCTCTTCAACCACTGAAACTACCAAACAGTATAATAACCATTCATTTCTATTCTTTGTTCTATCGTTACCTAATGTTTTTTTTATTAAATGTATTGCATGAATAAGTTTTTCAATTTACAGCATCCTTTTACCAATAAATACATAAAGCACAAGGGGTAGATGCTGACCAATAGGAGAGCAGGATCTTATGGGGTGACTAGCATCAGGAACCAATGGGAGAGCGGGAGGATGGTGGGGAGTTTACTCAGTTGGCGGCGCGCAAGTTTTAAAATTGTTATCGGTGGTCCGGGTGAATCTCGGGACTTTACAGCAACAACCTTTCGTACCTTGAGCAATTTTCGCATTTAGAGCCATAAAATTTTTCATATTTGCTTTCATATCTCGAGTTTTTCGTAAGTTGAGCCTTTGGTATGTCGAGGTACCACTGTACTTGGAGGGAGGTATAAGACATCCTAGACCGGCTGGGGGCCTACACGCCAGTTCAGCTCTCAAAAGAAATAGTTATTAGAGAGGGACTGAAGCCCGTTGAGAAGCTAGATACACTAAAATCTAACTACTCAGAACCTGAGTGATGTACAATGATATAGTACAGGATAACCATTGTACGCATAGGGAACCAAAGAGAAACTTTGACTGTCTAAAAACAAACCAGGGCACTAGGGTTTATAGTACTCCCGACTCCCCCTTGCCCAGGAGCGAAGCCCATGCTACTAAATAGTGGGTAAGAATTGTATATATAATGCACGACCACACTACCAGTATGACTACCTCACTCACCTCTATCAGACCAGTCCAGCAAATGACGTGTCAATTCCTTTAACGGCCCGAAGGAAGAAGGAAAAGTACAAGAGAAAGAAGGAGGCCAGCCAACTCACTCATTCTCTCATCCACACAATCATCTTAGGTAAGATACAAAGGTGCCCCATTGAGGGCAACTACGAGTTACACAACCTGTTGGGCAGCCACCACAGGACCCAGGGAAAACGTGTCCATAGATCTGTGGGCAACATCCTTAAGATAGAAGGAGGTGAACGTGGACTGGCGTAACCAAGTACCAGCGCTCAGCACTCTATGTACAGCCAAGTTCTTTTTGAAAGCCAGAGAGGGACCAATACCCCTAGCGTCATGTGCTCCAGCCTTCACAGACGTGGTGATGGAATCATCAAGAGTAAAGAATGCCTGTCTGATGGCTTCCCGTATCCAAAAAGAGATAGTACGTATTCTTAGACACCTCTTTTTTAGCACAGCCTGTGATAACAAAAAGTCTGTGGCAGCCTAGGTGCCAAGTCCTTGTAAGATAGTAATGCAGGGCCCGGACAGGGCACAACAAAAGCTCTTGAGCATCACCACCCACAAAGTCAGTCAGTGATGGAATGGAAAACGAAGTGAACCTGTCATCATGCACGAGGGATTTTGGGTCTTGGCCACGAATTCCGGAACAAATTCGAAGGACACTGACTTCCAACCCCTGTTGTGCTTCACCTCATAACTCAGACCATGGAGCTCTCCTACCCTTTTGGAATATGCCAAAGCCAAAAGGAAAACTGTCTTGAGCATCAGGTTCCTATCAGATGAGCGGCGCAAGGGCTCATATGGACTCTTAGTCAAGCTCTTAGGCACCAAGGAAACCTCCCACGTTGGGGGCTTGAGCTCTCTAGGAGAAGACGACTGCTCAAACCCCTTAACTAGCAGGGAAAGTTCCCAGGAAGAGGAGATGTCGATACCCTTCAGGCGTAACACCAAACTCAGAGCCGCCGTATAGCCTCTAATAGCAGACATGGACAAACGTTTCTCGTCTCTGAGGAAGGTTAAAAAGTCAGCTATTTGCTGAATAGAGGTCGCGAGGTTGACTTCCTAAGACTGCTGGACATGTGCCCAGCTGATTTCTGAGAAAAGCCACTCTCTCGGAGGAAATAGTTGATAGCCTCCAACCATGTAGAGACAGGGATTCTACTGACTGGTGGAACCTTTCTACAAGCTGACACAGGAGATGCCGCCAAGGGTAAATCTCCCTCGGAATCTCCGACAACAACGATAGCAGATCTGGAAACCATTCCGCCTGAGGCCACAGAGGGGCTACCAGTCATTCTGAGACCCTGTGAACCCAACAGCCTGTTCAGAACCTGACGGATCAATCAAAACAGAGGGAAGGCATACACTTCCAGGTTGTCCCAGGGATGTTGGAAAGCATCTTCTGCCAATGCCAAGAGATCTGGGACCACTGAACAGAACATCTCCAGCTTCCTCTGGTAATGTGTCGCGAAAAGGTCCAGCATGGGTCTCCCCCAAATCTGGAAAAGCCTGTCCGCCACCACTTGATGAAGGGGCCACTTTGTGCAAGATCTGATCCCAGCGATTGAGTTTGTCTGCGACCACGTTCCGCTTCCCTGGGATATACCTGGCTGAGAGCTCTACTGAATTGCTGATTGCCCACTGGTGAAGCTCAACGGTCAAGGCATGAAGTTGCTGAGAAACTAGGCCTCTCTGTTTGTTCCCGTAGGCTACCACCGTGGTGTTGTCCGACATGAGAACGACAGTGACCCTCTACCATCCCCCGAAACTCCTTCAGACCCAGGAAAGCCGCATTCAACTCCAAGACATTGATATGTTGCCGTTTGTCCTCCAAACTCCAAACGCCTGAAGCGATGAGGCCGCCTAAATGAGCGCCCCAACCTGCGAAGGAGGCATCCGAGAACAGAAGGAAGTCCGGTGGGAGAGAACGCAGAGGGACACCCTTCAACAGATTCTGGTCCTCCAACCACCAACGAAGGTCTTCTCTCACTTCCAGAGACAGAGGAACCATAAACAGGGGGAGAGTCCCCTGCCGGAGACCAGAATTCTCCCAGTCTCCATTGCAGAGACCAAAGATGAAGACGCCCATGAGGGACCAGCTTCTCCAGGGAAGACAACATTCCCAGAAGAACCTGCCACTGATGAGTTGACTGATGCAACTTTGAAAGGAAGTTGCACACCATAGTCCGCAACTTCTCCAATCTCTGATCCGACGGAAAAACTTTTGCCACTGTCGTATCGATGACCATGCCCAGGTAGAGAATCCTTTGAGTGGGTATGAGGTTCGACTCTTCCTGGTTGACTAATATGCCCAGGTCCACACAGAACTGAAGTAGACGATCCTTGTCCTGCAGCAGCTTCTCCATGGAAACTGCCAAGACTAACCAATCGTCGAGGTACCTCAGCAAATGGATCCCCTGAGCATGTGCCCAACTTGACACGAGACAGAAGACCCTTGTGAACACTTGAGGGGCTGTCGTCAGCCCAAAGTACAAGACTTTGAACTCGAAGATCTTGTCCACAAGGGAGAAGCGAAGGAACTTCCTGGACGTAGGATGAACAGGGATTTGGAAGTATGCATCCCTAAGTCTATCGACAGCATGAAGTCGCCTTCCCTCACGGCTGCCAACACTGAGCTCAGGGTCTCCATCTTGAACCGTGTCTTCCTGACGAAGTGATTCAAGGTGGATAAGTCGATCACACGCCGCCATCCTCCCGAAGCCTTGGGCACCAAGAAGATTTGACTGTAAAACCCCGGGGACGGACACACTACTTCCTCTAACGCATCCTTGTCCAGTTTCTGCACTTCCTCCCGAAGAGCCAAGAACTTCAGAGAATCTGGAGGATATGCCTTCCTGAGCTGCAGCTTGTCCAACAGAGAAGGAGAGAAGTCGAATGGTAGTAGGTATCCCACCCGAAGGACGTCTACCACCCACTTCTCCGCCCCATAACTCTGCCACTTGGCCCAATGGCCAGCCAGTCACCCCCCCAACCCGTGGCACAGGAGAGGGAGAGGCCCCTAACCTACCGACGGCCCCCTTTACCTCTGCCCCTTCGGCCCCTTCTTGGCTTAAAGGAACAAGAGCAAAAGGGGCATTGATCTTCTGACTTAGGCTGTGTCGAACTGGAAGGCCCTGCCGAACTCGAGGTCCTCGACGGCCTACCAGGCGACGATCTCCTTTGACTGCTGCTGGACAGGGGGAGGAGGAGGAGCCGGATGTCTCTGAGGACGAGACTCCAACTTAGACACGGCCTGGTGCACCAGTCAGTCTTTGGTGTTAGCCCGGCACCAGTCTATTGCATTTTCGAGTTCTGTCCCGAGGAAACAAAATTTGGGACTCCAACAGATCTCCGTTCCTCACTGCCAGCAAGGACTTGGTGTTGGGCGATCTCTCCATCTTAGACAAAGCCGCATCCCTTCTAATCAGAAGAAGATTAGCCCATAAATTGGCACTGAGGTGAGCCAAATATGAAAACGCCTTGCCCACGGACTGCAACAGACTGGCAAGCAAGGAGGCACTCACCAACCCTTCCGGGGACCTGTCGGAAGCTATCTTGGCAATAACCACAGACAAGAGGTCCAGCCAAGAAACCATCTGCAACATGGAGGCTGCCATAGATTCCAATGCTGAGGCATCTTGCGGAAACAAGGACAGAGCCACTGACCTCACCTGTTCCAAAGTCAAACCCGGCTTCAGGCGAATGACGTCTGGGTTAAGATGGCGTGACAACAAAAATGCAGAGCTCGTAGCATAGTAATTCCTACGTCTCGTGAGAGGTGGGGGTAGTAGTTTGGTAGAGCCCATAGAGCAAAGCAACCCATCCCCGTCCGAAACAGAAGCGTTAACCTTCTGCAAGACCGACTGAACGTGCCCTGACAAAGGAAGCTGAAGAGATGATTTGGGGGCCTGAGTAGCTCCCACCAAGGCTTCCAAGCAAGAAGGAGTGTAAGACGATGACACAAACTCTTGCGTGTCTCCCTCCTCCTGCTCCGGCAACAGAGACTGACGACGAGAAGGATGTGTAGGTTCTTCTAAGGCACCTTCTCCACCAAAATTAACGGAAGGGTTAGCAGCCAAACAGTCCAAAACCCCAACTAACCTGTCTGGGCTGGGTCCAAGCGTTGGCCTCCAAGACGAACCCACTATAACACTAGGAACATCACTTACCTCAACAGATGACTCCACATGTCCATGAATAGTCACTGGCATGGCGGACGTCGTAAGTGAGATGGGGGGAAACTCGAACACTCGAGATCGAAGGAGAATCCCTTAGAGTCGAACTCTTGGAAGCACCAGTGAGAGAGGCAGGCAAACACTCCAGCTGCACCACCTCCGTGCTCACTATCTTCAACCTCTTGAGAGGCGCCTGAGATCCTTACGGTGACGAATAGGCCTTGGAGAAGGAGCACTAACATCACGTGCACAGGCAGGGGAGGTTGCAACACGCTCACGATGTGCATGGACAGGGGGGGCCACAAGCTCGAGATTCGAGGCAGAGGACGAAGCATCTCCTGCAGAACACACACCACTAACACTGCCCAAAACAACGGTACTCTCGGGAACACGTCCACATTGTTCCTCCCTCGTAGGCGAAGGAAGGGCAAAGTTCTTAGCCTTCCAATGCTTGATACGCCGACGGGGCGTAGAGGGGGAAGAGGGAGAGGAAGGCAGCACTAGTTTCTTATGCGCACTCTTCTAAGAAGGCAGGGACGTAGCAACACGTTTCCTACCAGTCCTCCCAACACGGAGTCCAACCTCTGAAGCACTGCCTGGCTCCGATGACAAGGAAGGGAAACACTGGCAGAGCAATAGAAGATGGCCGACTGCTGCTACCCACGAAGACGAGGCCAGGAGGAGGGGGGATGGCCTGGCCAGACCGGGGAGGGGGGGGTGTGAGCCTCCACAAAATGCGCTAGCAACCCCTCCAAGGATGGGGAACCCCCAAGCCCAAGCATCTTCCAAATCGCCGCCATTTTGGACGCCTCCGACTCTGGAAGAGAAGAGATTGATGAAAAAGCCTCACCCTTCTCGGGAACCAAATGAACTCCCAAGGAAGAAGGGGCTACATTACAAACATTACCTTGGCGGCCTCCCGATACTTCCGTTGACGAATCAATGAAAGAAAAGGAAGGAGATACAGGGACAACGATATTATGAGGGTTGGCTACCGCGGAAGACGAAACATCAGGAATAGGCGCAAACCCTTCCCAAGTAGGAAGAGTCGAAACCCTCCGATGTTCTCTTGCCATAAAACGACCTCCACTGCTCCTTGGGCCATGCCCGGCATTCCGTGCAAGGATTCGTAATAGTACAAAAAATGATATTGTTAAGATACAATAAAGTTTGTTCATACTTACCTGGCAGATATATATATTTTAAGTACCCACCCACCTCCCCTCAGGAGACAGTGGAGATAGAAATCTGATAGAAAATGGGAATGGTTCCTGATACCCGCCTCCCAGCGGCGGGAATGGGTACTAACCACCCTACTCCTACTACGTGTGTCGTAAGTTTTTAGAAATTGTGTCGGACTTCAGAGAATACAGCTATATATATATCTGCCAGGTAAGTATGAACAAACTTTATTGTATCTTAACAATATCATTTTGTTCATGAAACTTACCTGTCAGATATATATATAGCTGAATCCCACCTTTGGCGGTGGGAGAGACAGAAAAGGATTTTAGGAAACATATAAATGTAGATGATTGACATCTTGGTTCCTTACCTGTTAGCATAGCTGACTTCGTGATTACTGTCACCCAAGCCTGCTTCTGCTTCACTAGAGTTACCAACAAGGTAGTGACCTGTGTAGTTGGTGCGCTCTAGATGATCTGTCAACGGGGACGGGACCACAATGTGACTAGACCATGACCATACTTCTGAGGGCAACGAGGCAAAACCACCACCTAAGTTAGCCTAACAAAATACTCCCATATACCAAAGGCTAAAAGAAGGGACGACCGCATTCGGCGGCCGACCCTACAACCATAAACATTACAAATATTAAAAACTCACCTACCCTTTTCTATGGGAAAGGATGAGCGCTACCTCCTGCCCCAAAAATAGTGTCTGCGGCGACGTATGGTCCAAGAGAGTAACAGTTTTCATATGTCGTTCTCACCTCCCGTAGGTAGTGCGAGGCGAACACTGAGTTACTCCTCCAAAAAGTGGCACTTAAAATGTCTTTAAGGGCCATATTTTTCTGAAAGGCTATCGAGGTCGAAATAGCCCTTACTTCGTGCGCGTTAACTTTTAACAGCCTAAAGTCACTGTCTTTGCAAGAAGAGTGCGCCTCCTTTATGGTGTTTCTTAAAAAGAATGCCAGTGCATTCTTGGACATGGGCATATTTGGTCTCTTGACCGAACACCATAAGTTCTCCGCAGAACCTCTACAATCCTTTGTTCTACGAAGATATTCTCTAAGAGCCCTAACAGGACACAGGACTCTTTCTGGCTCTTGACCAATGATCTCTGCCATACCCTTGATCTCGAACGTTTTAGGCCAAGGATTTGAAGGGTTTTCGTTCTTAGCCAGAAAAGACATACCCAAAGGGCAGACCGCATTATGCCCTTTGAAGCGGACGTGTTTACTAATAGCCTGTATTTCGCTAACTCTCTTCGCCGTCGCCAGAGCAGTTAGGAATACAGTTGTCTTCGTCAAATCTCGCAAAGATGTAGAGTAAAGAGGTTCAAAGCGACTTGACATTAAAAACTTGAGGACCACATCCAGGTTCCACGAAGGTAACTTTGGTTGCGGCACCTTGGTGGTCTCGAAAGATCTCAATAGATCATGGAGATCCTTGTTATTAGCGAGGTCAAGACCTCTATGGCGAAAAACTACAGATAAGACACTTCTGTAGCCATTAATGGTTGACACTGCAAGTTTCAGATCTTGTCTAAGATAAAGTAGGAAGTCGGCGATCTGGCTCACAGAGGTCGTGGTAGAGGAAACTCCTTTCTTCCTACACCAGCTTCTAAAAGCTGCCCACTTCGATTGGTAAACCTCGATTGGTAAACCGCGATTGATGAAGGTCTTTTCGCGGTGGCGATAGCTTTAGCCACAGGTTTCGAAAAACCTCTCGCTCTGGCCAACTTCTGGATAGTCTGAACGCAGTCAGACTCAGAGCGGAGAGGTTTTTGTGGTACCTCTCGAAGTGGGGCTGTTTGAGTAGATCTCTCCTTAACGGAAGAGATCTCGGAAAATCCACCAGGTAGGACATCACCTCTGTGAACCAGTTCACTGCGGGCCAAAAGGGGGCGATTAACGTCAACCTCGTCCCCTCCGAAGCTGCGAACTTTCTCATCACTTCCCCCAGAATCTTGAAGGGGGGAAATGCGTAGAGATCTAGGCCCGTCCAATCCCATAAAAGGGCATCTACTGCTACTGCCCCCGGATCGAGAACCGGGGAGCAGTAAAGAGGGAGTCTCACCGTTCTTGATGTTGCAAAAATGTCCACCAAAAGACATCCCCAAAGACCCCACAGCTCCTGGCATACGTCCTGATTGAGGGTCCACTCTGTCGGCAGCAACTGTCCTTGTCGACTGAGGAGATCCGCACGGACGTTCTCGACTCCGGCAATGAACCTTGTCAAGATCGTGATTTCTCTCGCCTTCGCCCAAAGCAGAATCTCTTTCGCTAGAGCAAACAGGGAGCGAGAGTGTGTTCCTCCTTAGTGGCTTTTTCCTGAAGACTTACTGCCAGATCCTTCACCATAGCCTGGGGGAAGAGATGACTCGAAAAAGGCGCATACAAAAGTTCTGTCCTCTGTGAGGGAGAGACAGACTTAGCCGCAAAGTTGCAATAGAGCGATCTTTTCTTCAACACGCCTGCTGAAAAATGAGAGGCTAACTCCTCTGAGCCATCCCTGACGGCCTTGTCCATGCATGACAATACACTGGACAGCTCCCCCAAGCTGATCGAATCTGGCTTACAAGACTGGTTGTCTAAAACTCCGAGACACCAGTCTAAGAAGTTAAAGACTTCCAAAGACCTAAAAAGTCCATTCAAAAGATGGTCAAGTTCGGAAGTCGTCCACGACACTTTAGCTGAGGCTAAAAGAGATCTCCTTGAGGCATCCACAACGCTGGCGAAATCTCCTTGCGCTGACGTAGGAACCTTCAATCCTAACTCTTCGCCGGTTTCATACCACATCCCTGCCTTACCGCTAAGTCTAGACGGAGGCAGGGCGAAAGTGGTCCTTCCCTTTGCTTTCCTAGACTCCATCCAGGTGTTAACCTTTCGGAAAGCTCTCTTGGTAGACAACGACGTCTTCATTTTCACAAACCCTGGTGTCTTGCTTGCTTTCGAAGACGAAAACTGCGATGGAGGAGAAGGAGGGGCAGAAGGAAGGAAGGTATCCCCAAACGAATCACGAAGCAGCCGAGCCAATACTTGGTAGTCTGAAGAAGCCGACGTCGAAGGTTGTTCTTCGTCAACATCCTCAGAAGAACAGCTTAGTTCCCCTTCTTCCTTACCCGAGTGAAACCCCGAAGGAAGAGGCAAAAGTCCTTTTGCTCCAAGTCTCATGTCAGAACGATGACGAGAAGAAGAGGGTAGCGGACCCTTAACAGAATCCTTAACAGTCACAGGGTCAGAAATCACCACTTGAGGAGAACGTGAAGATGTAGGAAGACGTGAAGCGTCAGCAAAAGCCTCGGGAACAGCGTCCGAGTGATAGCGAACTTCCACATTCGCGTCCAAAGTGCTCTTACGACTATGTTTACTAGCGTCCATCGGAGCGTCCAACCTAGCGTCCTTACGAGCGTCCAACGAAGCGTCCAAATCAGCGCCCAACCGAGCGTCCAGCGAAGCGTCAAAAGAAGCGTCGAGCGGAGCGTCTCTCCTAACGTCCAGCGAAGCGTCCCTACGAACGTCCCGCGAAGAAACAGGGCCTGCCACCTGACGAGCGTCCCGTTGAGTGTCGACACGAGCATGTCGAAGAGGAGCAGAAAGTACTGAAGTTCGTCCAACAGGAACCACATCGTCGCCAGCAGAAACGTCGAAGTCGGAATGCCGAGCGTCTTCTCGACGAGAAGAAAGGGGAGCGTGATGAGACCTCTCTCTTTCATGACGTCTACCGCCACCTCTAGACGAACACTGGGGAGCAGAACGAAGTCTAGAGGGCGAAATACCAGGAGACGGGGACGAAAGAGGAGCAGGTGGAGAAGACTGTCTTGTTCTCTTGATCGGAAGTCTGTCGTCTTTCTTGTGACGAGGAACCGTCTCCTTCTGCTTAAGTAAAGCGTCCAGTTGCCGTTGCATAGCAAGGATTATCTCAGTCTGAGAAGTCTCCTTACGAGGAGACGAGCTGTGCCTGTGAGAAGGCGAGGGGCGAGGGGATGCCTTCTTCCTTCTCCCAGGAACAGCCTTGGCTCTAGAGCGACTGGGGCGCTCGAAGTCGTCATCATCAGATGACGTCCTAGACTTCTTCTGGGGCGGAAAGGCTACGCTTTCCGGAGAAGAATGCCAATCAGACATAGCATGACGTGAAGCGTCTTGATCTTGAAGAGTCCTCTTCAAAGGTCGCGAATCCGGACGAGATTCCCACCCCTTGCGCGGGGAGGACGCGTCGGAAGACGAGAAATGAAGTTTTTATTGTAAAACTAATATTGTAATACCTACCTGAACACCTGAATGATTCCCACCCTCCTCCCCTCTCATACAGAGTTATTGAGTTATGATTGACGTGAGAGGGCAGGTGTGACCGGCCCGTGAGGCAGGGCTACTAGCGGTGGGCTGGTAACTAGGGAACGAGGGTGTTTGCCAGGAGATTGGCAACACTGATCGTTTATTTTAACCAAAGATTTGGTAAATTTTTAATAAATGATGGTTCGGGCTGGTAAGTGACCAGGGCTAGTTCAGGTGTTCAGGGGGTGTATTGCAATACAATCTCTCAGGATGCGTGCTCGAGCACGCTCCTTAGCAGCCTGGGATGCGTCCACAGGAACTGCTGAAGGGACGTCAGATCGGTGGGGGATCCCCGTAACCCTCCTTCGGTCTTCGACATGCCCTCTCCCTGAGTCCTGGGAGTCCGGCAGAGGTCCCAGCCTAGAGGCGCTATAGGGCCGATCTGACACCCCCTCCACTTCACTAGGGGCACTATCACTGCACTTAGTTTGCCAGTTTTCAAGGGCAAGAACTTTAGATTCAAGCGTTTTCAATGAATCCAGAATAAGCGAAAGGGCATTACCCTCCGCAGACACCACTTGAGGGCCCGAAGGCCACACTACGGGGTTAGGAGACACAAAATCTAAAGGAAGGTTAGAAGGGGTTACATTAAGACCCTGTCTGCTACCCGATTTACTCCTGGAGGAAGACCTCCTGATCCTGTCACGCTCTAATTTATTTACGTAGGATTCATGCGTCTTCTATTGTACATCATCCAAACTTTTGCACTCATTACAGCGAAAATCATACTTACAAACTTGTCCCCTACAACCTTTACACAATGTGTGAGGATCAACCAAGGCTTTTGGTAGCCTCACCTTGCATTCATCTTTCAAACACACCCTGGCGCTAGCCAAACTAGATCCAGACATATTTAAGGAAAAAAACCAAGCCAAATTCAAAACAATCCAAAGTCACGTATGCCAAGCTATCGATCCAAAAACAAAAAACCAAAAAGTCAAGAGGATACTGAAGCCAATGAAAAGTTTTCCAAAATCCTGAGGCGGAGGTGTGTAAACAGTTGTTTACACCATCGGCAACAGAAGAAATCTGATAGAAAATGGGAATGGTTCCTGATACCCGCCTCCCAGCGGCGGGAATGGGTACTAACCACCCTACTCCCACTACGTGTGTCGTAAGTTTTTAGAAATTCTGTCGGACTTCAGAGAATACAGCTATATATATATCTGACAGGTAAGTTTCATGAACAAATTAGAATGACACCTACTGCATGTGATGTGAGGGTCGGTCGCTGCCGAAGCCAAAAAACGAGAACACGAAAAACCTGGAACACTCCGGGGCACATTACGCTGATGCCAAGAAGGAGAAGAAGGAGTAGAAGAAGCCATAATACCATAAGAAACTAAACGGGCAATGAACCGGGAAAAGGCCAAGAGAGGTGAAACAACTCTCGCCCAGGCGGTCAAAGAAATACTGGCGTAGCGGCGTTGTCCTTGACCACTCCTAGCCCGAGCTACACATGCGTTGCCAGATACCACAAGATTCCTTGCTTTCATCTTCTTTTTAACCGGATCCAGCTAGGCGCTAAAAATTATCCTACTGTTAAGACCAGAGGTTTGTTCCCGTGTGAACAACTAAAAATTCCTTATTTACAAGTTTACAAACAAAGTAACACTGGTAAACATCATGCAGTAACAAGAGTAAAATGCAAGGAAAATGAAGAGGCCAATACATAGTATGTTTTTTATGAAGACATTACAATACAAGGGACACATACCTTGGTGCCTGGTTTGACATTTACGTTAAGATGTGGAATAAACCTATATTCCATTCCTTGAACAACAGATGTGCCATCAGTCATTTGCATGAAGAGCATCCTTGATGGTTTAGGCTCCCATAGTGGCTGAAACAAAGTAAAAATTCTTGAAGCAAATTTCATGATTGTGTATAAATAGAAAACATTGCATTCAATAGCCTCGTAACAGCTATCTTTAAAGTACTGACTTCATCTCATATTAACCATGACAGACTTACTGGGTTGCACTACATATATGAAGATATCTCCCTAAATAGATGTTACAACCTTGTCTCTCAATGATTGTCCCATAGGTATAAAGCACTATTCCAAGGGATGCCTGTGCTCAATAGAATGGTTGGGTGGGGAGAATCAATCTTGTTTGCTTGTAAGCTTCTAAATATAAGAGCAACCATTTATTTGTAAGGAAGTTCATGAAATCATAATTTGCTTCTATGCATTTTTCATTCTCCTCTCACTTTACCTCCACGAAAACTAGTATTATTCAGCAACACTTCCACAGAAGGTAGGAGCAAATAGGATGGACATAATAACTTGAGCCCAATGGTCCTTAGAAGAAGCACGACTATATACATATGGAACTGAACAGCTTTTCTAGATCTGCAAGCCTTCAAATCCCATATGTCCAACAAAATTTTGGGATAATCACACAACTTTACCATAGTGGCTTACCTGAGAAACAAAGAAGGCATGTAATCCCTGGCACAGCACCACTTAATGGAAATTTTGCTATGGGCTGACCTCAGAGTGGTCTCTACATCCAGACATGTAGTGCTCTGTGAAAGCTGCAGGATACCCCCGGGCTGTCAAATTACTGCTCTGCTCTGCTAGGCAGGGTAGCATGAAAAAGCAATGCGTGAATGTCCAACCAGATCGCTCAAGAGCTGCATACATTTCCTCCCTTTTCTTTAACAAAGCTGTATACACTTCCCCCCTTTTCGTTAACAAGATCAATTAAGGTGGCCCGCAGTTAACGGCGCAATCACTCAACGACGAATCGGTTTTACGGCTGTCGTCAAAAATATTAATGAAAAAAATACAGCATTTTAAAGGTACTTTTACGGCACAATTTTCAGTTAACAGCGCCGCTAGCGCCGTTGTCTAACAAGTTCATACATTTGTAGAAATGCCGTTCAGACCATAAAGGTTATGCAAATTATATTAACAAATTTTATGGAGAGTTACTACATAGGTATTAGGGTGAAATATATGCCTCTGACGCTGTTCTATGCCGAAAATATTGAGTTACATAAGAGCAAATTTACCTATGGATGTGTCGATTTATAAATGTTCATGCTTTTGTTTAAAATGTGTATGAAAATGTATTATGTGTAAGGTATTTTTATTTCTGCACAGAAATATGATACAAAGGCAGTTTTTGAAACTGCCCTTCAAGTTATCGACAATGATGTTTTTTCAATGCTCGTTCTTGTATGCCGCTGTCTGCCGCTCTTCTGAAAATATAGAGTTAAAAAGAATGCAAATTTGGCGATCGATGTGTCGATTTTTTAAATGTTTATGCTTTTATGTTTAAAATGTGTATGAAAATATATTACGTAAAGGTATTTTCATTTTTGTACATAAATAAGATACAAATTAAGGCAGCCTTTGTAACTACGCTCTATTTTGTCAGGGGATGTTTTTTCAAGTTCGTTCTTGTCCGCCACTGTTCCGAAAAATGCATGGTGTTATTTTATTAATTATGCATCTTTTCCATAAATCCTTTAAAAAGTTATACATTATTTCACTGTATCCAAGAATATTGTATGTATTCTCATATTATTGTATTATAAAATACTATGACAAATTCTGAGGAGCGGCCAATGTTGTGGTTTGAAATCAGCTGATAAATACGAGTTTGTTTCACCATAATGCAATTCTGAGCGAATTCTCTTGCTTCTAGTTAGCATAAACGAATATCTAGATACTTGACTTATAGAGACAAAGTTATTTTTCCTTATACAACGTGTTTTTAGGTGGAAATATTTATTGAATAGGTCTCGTTGTGAATGTAAACTACTTTTTTTTTCGTTAACAGATTACGTTGGCAGCATGTTTATTGCGTAAAAAATTACGTGATTCCGTTCGCAATAATCCTTTATATCATCGTAATACAAATTTTACGTTATTTATCTTATATCGGCGTGAAACCAACAGTAAAATGTATTCTTTCAAGCACAGTAGTTTTGATTAAAATTATTTTATCCCAATTTTATCTGCGGTTGTGTTTGATGGCATACGTTTACTGCAGTTTTATCCTTGTTGCCGATGTACTATAATAGTCATTAGCAGCTTGAACAGTTTTCTCAGCTTCAGTTATAACTAGGTTTAAATTTAACAGTATATTTCCCGATTGATCTTTCATCTATTATTGATCTTTGATCTATAGCGAATAAAGTTATTACATTAAGATATCTTAGTTCTATTCTATACATAACGCCATTTATAACAACTACGGTAATAGTGTACTGTAGTACGATGATTGAAATACAAGCCAAACGGATGTTATCCAGTTAGGTTGAACTTAGAAAAAAAAAGTCATTTCTCGTTCGGTTGTTCATGGCTGTACACGTTCACTCAACGAGTATAACGTTAAAACCATACTTTCATCATTCTCTTTTGCTGTTATTGAACTTATATAACTAGAAGATGGATAAAGTTAGGCCATTGTAATTTGATCTCTCATAAAACTGGACTATCGTAAGACTAATGATCGTAACTTGAACACTACAGTTACCTGTACACTGTATAAACTATTATATCTTTACATACAGACGGTCCCCGGGTTACAACGGGGGTTCCGTTCTTGAGACGCGTCGTAAGCCGAAAATCGTCTTAAGCCGGAACATCATAAAAAATCCTAAGAAAACCTTACTTTTAATGCTTTGGGTGCATTGAAAACTATGTAAACTGCATTCTTATGGCATTTTTCATGAAAAAAACCTTCAAATATTGATTATTTTGCATTTTTGGTATCATATTTCATCTGTGAGATGAGCATTGTAGGCATTGTAACCCTTGAACATGCGTCGTAACCCTGGAAATAATGTCTGATGAATATAATTGAAAAGCGTCGTAACCTCGGAACGTCGTAAGCCGAGACCGTCGTAACCCGGGGACTGCCTGTACTCTACACACCCAAAGGATTAAAGCTAGGCTTTTTTCACTTTACAGTATTTACAATGCTATAATGTACTGTACAGTAAATTCTATAGTACTATACTGCATAAATATAATTTTACTTATTGCCCCATTATGGGATTACGGCGCCATTGACTGGTCTAGTTTCGAAAGGTGTGCAGTGGCTGTAGGCTTTAAAATCGCTTAGCGTCGAAAATCACTAACCGAGGGCCGCCTGTATAGAGAAAGTTTAAGTGCAATCAGCTGCAAGTAGAGCTGCTGATATCTCTTCCAGACTGGAAGAGTCCACTACCCCTGTTGCACTTCTAGCATTTTCATTAGAACATAGGGTATGCACTATCTACACTGAAGGCTACCAAGCAGGGATTTATCAGGGAGAATTTTGAGCCATGCTGCCAAAGTAACTGTCAATTCTGGCAGTCTACAGCCCAACTGAACTAGTCCATCTGTCATGCATTTTTTAAATAGTGTTTTAGAAGAGGTGTCAACCCATTCCTGTACTACTATTCGACATTTTAAGACTCCTTTTTCCTTCAGTGTACTTCATTAAATCTTTCAGTTTCCACTATAATGGGTTACAAGTCAGCTCTGTCACAACTTTTCAATGAACCACCTTCAGGGAGTCACTTCCTCATTTTTAAACACTGTTCGGGTCCTATGTATAAGCCCAGCATCCCTAAAGGATGTTTGTCAAGACTGTTTTTTGGTAGCAGCAGCGTGCCTTTCCAGGTAAGATACTCACACAGAGTATTTGACTCATATATACCCAGTTTGGTGGCCAAAACCCAGTCTCCACCTCACAAGGTCTCTTTTCTTGACCATTCACTGTCAGCAAAATGATATTGTTATGATACAATAAAGTTTTGTACATACTTACCTGGCAGATATATACGATTAATGGCCCGCCCAGCCTCCCCTCAGGAGATAGGTGGAAGAGAAAATCTGATTAGAAAACGGGAATGGTTCCTAGTCCCGCCACCCAGCGGCAGGACGGTAGATCACCTGACCTACCTGTAGCGTGTGCCGCAAAATTTGAATTTCTGTCGGGGACGACGGAGTCTATAGCTAAGTATATATCTGCCAGGTAAGTATGTACAAAACTTTATTGTATCATAACAATATCATTTATGTACATTCAGCTTCCCTGTCAGATATATACTTAGCTGATTGGCACCCTTGGTGGAGGGTAAGAGACAGCTTAATTACTGAAATAAACAGGAAAACAACACATGTTGTAAGTTAGAAACCTTGGTTCTTACCTGATTTGGCAGAAGACTTCAAGGCTACTGTCTATGAGCCTGCTTTGCCTCAAGAGCCTCAGCGAGGTAGTGACCTATGGCTGAGAGTTCTTGCGGACATGACAGAACCTTGTTAGGATCTTTGTCAATGGGGGCTATCCCACTTACATGACAAAACCTCTTGCCTCTGGCAAAATCAAGGAGCACAAAACCAATCCCGACCACCTGACCCTCTAACCCGGGTTAGAACTACGATTGAAAGAAGTTACCACCAAACCTTCTTTCAAACAACCATAAAAACACAACACCACAAATTAAAACTAAACTAAACTATAAAGGATTAAAATTAGCACCCTGTCCCAGCACCGAATCCCCAGATATGTATGGCCTCAGCGAGAAGCACTTGTCGTACGTAACCCTTACGTCCCTCAAGTAGTGAGATGCAAACACAGAGTTGCATCTCCAAAAAGTGGCAGCTAGAATATCTTTCATAGACATATTCTTATGGAAAGCTAGAGAAGTCGCAATGGCTCTTACCTCATGCGCTTTCACTCTAAGCTGCCACAAAGAATCTTCATCGCACGTCACATGTGCCTCCGTGATGATGCTTCTCAAAAAGAAAGCCAGAGCGTTCTTAGATATGGGCCTTTTTGGGTCTCTGACCGCACACCAGAGACTCTCTAGACTGCCCTTAAGTTGCTTTTTCCTCTGTAGGTAATATTTAAGGGTCCTGACCTGACAGGGCAAAGAGACCTTTCTACCTCTTTCCCCACTAAGGGAGAGAGACCCTTAACCTTGAAACTTCTAGGCCAGAGCTTCGAGGGGTTCTCATTTTTGGCCAGGAATAAAGGCTTAAAGGAACAGATAGCAGAGTACCCTTTAAAACCTACTCTTGAGTCCAGAGCTTGCAACTCGCTAATCCTAGTCAGGTCCTGAACGAAGCCTGATGGGGAGGCTCGAACTTGTTAGACATTAGGAATTTAAGCACCACATCTAAATTCCAGCTAGGTGGTTGAGAGGACTAATTCTTGGAGGTCTCAAACGATCTGATGAGGTCATGCAGATCTTTATCTTCAGCGATCTTCAGGTCCCCGTTTCTGAAGACAGCAGACAGCATGCTACGATACCCCTTGATCGTAGATATTGCAAGATGACACTCTTCTCTCAAAAAGAGAAGAAAGTCGGCAATAATGGTCACAGAAGTATTAGAAGAGGACAGCTTCTTTGACCTACACCATCGTCGAAAGACTTCCCACTTCGATTAGTACACCCGTAAGGTTGAAGACCTGCGGGCTCTGGCGATCGCGCTAGCAGCTTTTCGCGAAAAGCCTCTCGCTCTGACGAGTCTTTTGATAGTCAAAAGGCAGTCAGGCAGAGAGCGGGGAGGTTTTTGTGAAACCTCTCAAAGTGGGGTTGTCTGAGCAGATCTCCCCTGAGTGGAAGAGATCTGGGGAAGTCCACCGTCCATTCCAGTACCTCTGTGAACCATTCCTGAGCGGGCCAAAAGGGAGCGATCAGGGTAAGACTCGTTCCTGCAGAGGACACAAACTTTTTCATTACTTCCCACACCAGCTTGAATGGGGGAAAGGCTTAAGCATCAATGCCTGACCAGTCCAGGAGGTGAGCGTCGATTGCTATAGCTCTCGGGTCTGCTATCGAGGAGAAAAAGTTGTCCAGCCTCGTTCTGAAAAGTGGCAAACAGGTCTATATGTGGTCTGCCCCACAGGGCCCACAGCCTTTGGCAAACATCAAGATTGAGCGTCCATTCCGTTGGGAGGACTTGGTTTCTCCTGCTCAACAGGTCCGCTCTCACATTCCTTTCTCCCTGGACGAATCTGGTTAAGAGTGTGATCTCTCTCTCTTCCGCCCGGATAAGCAGGGTTCTTGCAATCTCGTAAAGGGAGAAGGAGTGTGTCCCTCCTTGTTTTTGGATGTAAGCCAGAGCCATGGTGTTGTCCGAATTGACTTGGACCACCATGCCTCTGACTTCCGACTTGAAAGACTTGAGAGCCAGAAAGATCGCAAACAGCTCTTTCGCGTTGATGTGCCAGGTCACCTGTTCCCCCTTCCAGGTGCATGACACTTCCTTTGCCCCTAGTGTTGCTCCCCAACCTGACTCTGATGCATCTGAGAACAACACTAGGTGCGGGCTTGGTTTCAGCAGGGACAAGCCTCTGTTCATCTTGAGAGGAGCTAGCCACCAACTGAAATGCTCCTTTACCTCCTGCAGGATAGGGAAGGAATCCGCCAAGTCTTCTGACTTCTGATCCCACATCCTTTTTGAGGTAGAATTGCAGGGGTCTCAAATGAAGCCTTCCTAGAGAGAAGAACTGCTCCAGCGAGGAAAGGGTCCCCAGCAGACTCAGCCATTCCCTCGCGGAGCTTCGCTCTTTCTCCATGCCCCGATCAAGCCTTTCCTGGGATGGAAAAGCCCGAAAACCCCGAGAATCCATCCGAATCCCCAAATAGACAAGGTTCTGGCTGGGGATCATCTGGGACTTCTCGAGGTTTAACAACAGTCCCAGAGATCGGGTCATTATCAAAGTCGTATTTAGGTCCTCCAGACACTGACGTTCCGTCTTGGCTCGTATAAGCCAGTCATCCAGATAGAGTGAGATCCTCACCTCCTTCAAATGTAACCATCTGGCTACATTTTTCATGAGCCCTGTGAAAACTTGCGGAGCCGTCGACAGGCTGAAGCACAAAGCCCTGAACTGGAAGATCTTCCCTTGTATCATGAATCTGAGATACTTCCTTGAGGACAGATGAATCGGTACATGGAAGTACGCATCCTGAAGGTCCAGGGAAACCATCCAATCTCCTGGACGTAGGGCCGCAAGAACTGAGGAAGTTGTCTCCATGGAGAACTTCCTTTTCTCCACAAAGCGATTCAATGCGCTTACGTCCAGGACAGGTCTCCACCCCCCCCGATGCTTTCGGTACGAGGAAAAGGCGATTGTAGAAGCCTTGGGAGTGGGGATCCAGTACTAGTTCTATAGCCTCCTCTAACATCTGGTCCACTAAGAGAAGAAGGGTTCGTCGCAGAACAGGGTCTTTGTACTTTGGCGAAAGTTCCCTTGGCGTCGAAGTCAAGGGTGGTCTTTCCTTGAAGGGGATGAGGTATCCCTTTTGTAGAATAGAAAGGGACCAGTTGTCTACTCCTCTCTGTACCCAGGCTTCTGAGAAGTTGAGAAGCCTGGCACCTACTGATGTCTGGAGGACTCGGTTGCTACTTGGTCTTCTTGAAGGACCTAAAAGAGGACCTACCTCGTTTCTCAGGTCCTTTCCTCTTGACGGAAGATCTGAAAGAAGGACCCCCTCGAAAGGGCGCTTGAGGAGGGCGACTCTCCTTCCTTACAGTGGAGGCAGCTGGTCTCGCCTTCCAAGCAGACTGAACCAGCAGATCTTGGGTAGCCTTTTCCATCAATGAGTGAGAAATGTCCTTCACCAACTGTGAAGGGAACAATTGGTTCGAAAGAGGGGCGTACAACAAGGAAGCCCTCTGTACCGGGGAGACGGATTTGGTAAGAAAAGAGCTAAAAACTGCTCTTTTCTTCAACACTCCTGCTCCGAAGAGAGAAGCTAACTCCCCCGATCCGTCTCTGACAGCTTTGTCCATGCAGGACAGCACGCTGTTAAGGACTTCCGGCCCAAGAAACTCAGGATCCAAAGTTTTCTTAGCCAACGCCCCAAGGGACCAATCCAAAAAGTTAAACACTTCCAGGACATGGAAGAGTCCTTTGAGGAGATGGTCCATCTCAGACATTCCCCATGTAGTCTTGGCCATGGGGAGAGCATGCCTCCTAGATGAATCTACCAAGGTAGAGAAGTTCGCCTCCGCAGAGGATGGAAGACCCAGTCCCATTGGTTCTCCAGTCTCGTACCATATTCCTCTCCTTCCCGAGAGCTTGGAGGGAGGACACGAAAAAACAGTCTTCCCTGCCTCCTCTTTGGACTTCAACCAAGTCCCAACCGATTGGAGTGCTTTCCTCATCGAGATAATCGGGCGCATCTTTAAGAAGGAGGAAGTATTTGCTGTTCTAGTCCTGGAGAACAGCGACTGAGGAGAGGGAGGCACAGCTGGGCTGAGCAAGTCACCGAACTCCTGAACCAGCAGGGCCGCCAAAGTCTTGTAGTCCGACAGCGCTGCCGCTCTAGGAGTTTCGTCCTCTGAGACATCATCAAGTCCTTCTTCTGCAATCTTGCCAGGAGAAGCGCGGTCGAAGGAAGGAGAGCGCCTAGTAGGCGAAGAGCGCCTGTCTGGTGACGAGAGCTTAAAATGGCAGGAGCACTTGCGAGGAGAGGCGCTTCTACCCGAAGAGAAGCGGTCGACAGAAGGAGATTGCTTATCAGGAGAAGAGCATTTAGTAGGCGTAGAATGCCTGTCCGGCGCCACGCACCTGGCTGGCACTTCAAGGCAGGATGGTGCCGCGCGCCTGGCTGGCGCCTCACGGCTTGATGGCGCATCGCGGCTGGCTGATTCATAGCGGCTGGCTGGCGCCTCGCGGCTGGCTGGCGCCTCGCGGCTGGCTGGCGCCTTGCACCTGGCTGGCGCTTCGCGGCTGGTCGAAACCGAGCCTACGTCTGGCGCTGTGCCCCTGGTCGGTGTCAAGAGCTTATAAGGAGATGCACATCTTCGAGGAGAACTGTTTCCTCTAGGCGAAACACAGCTGAGTGGAGAAGAGCGAGCCTCAGGCGAACCGTGAAAGTCCAGGCGAGAGGCGCTTGGCACTTCTCGGAGACAAACTCTCGTTCCGAGAGGAGCTCCTCTTGGTCGGAGAGCGTTGGGATCTCTTGACAGGAAGTGATACGTCCTTCCTGCGCGGAGGATCTCTAACAAGAGCGCCCACAAGTGACGAAATCTGCTGCTGCAGACTGAGAAAGATCTTTGTAGTCGAACCCTCTTGATCCTCTTCCAAGGGCGGAGAAAAAGGTCTAGAAGCCAAAGGAGGATCCAAACTAGGCGCAGGGCTGACAGGGGCTCTTCTGGCTCTCTTCCTGTCTACAGGAGACTCCTCTGGAAACCTCTCCGGGCTGGAGTCCAACATACTGCTGGGAGCCTTCCAGTTCCTCTTCAAGGGGCGTGACTCCTCAGCCGAACTCCAACCGCGTCTGGGAGAAGCCGAATCAGATGAAGAAAAGCACTGTTTCAGGATGCCTTTACAGCGGCGATCCCTGGCAGTCTGGGACGAAGCAACAGATACTGCCGAAGGGACGCCTGACCGGTGGAGATTCTCCACAGCCTCCTTACGGCTTTCGACATTCCTTCTCCTCTGGGCCTGGGAGCTTGGAAGAGGTCTAGGCCTGGGAGCGTTGCAGAGCCGATCAGACGCCCCCTCCACTGCACTGGGAACATTACACTCATCGTACACTGCACTCTTACCTTCCCATGCAAGCATTTGAAGCTCCATCTTTCGTAACGCGGCCTTCATGTTAGCCATCTCCACGGACGTATCCACAGGTTCGGTGAAGGGCGAAGGAGCTGAAACCGTAGGAGAGAATGCTACAACTACATTAGGGATAGGAACTACCGTATCCTCAACTGGCTCGTTAGACCGAGACCTACTAGTGCTTCTAGAGGAAGTTAGAGCACTCCATCCTTCCTCGCTCAGACATTCACACTCCTTACAAGGATTAGTAAAAGAACACTCATTCTCCCTACACCTCTTACATAGTGTGAGGGTCTACCGAACCCTTCGGTAGCCTCACGTTACACCCCTCATTCACACACACTCTAATTACATAAGAGGAGTCTGACATTGAAAGAAAAAATCCAAAAGCGTAATCAAAAACAGTCCACAATAGAGTATGCCAAACCAACGATCCAGTACTTCACCAAAAAGACAGTCCAGAAGATCAAAGGCGAACGAAAAGCGAAAATCAGGTCAGGAGGAACCAACAACAGTGTTGTCGGAACCGGCGACAGAGAAAATCTGATTAGAAAACGGGAATGGTTCCTAGTCCCGCCACCCAGCGGCGGGACGGTAGATCACCTGACCTACCTGTAGCGTGTGCTGCAAAATTTGAATTTCTGTCGGGGATGACGGAGTCTATAGCTAAGCATATATCTGACAGGGAAGTTGAATGTACAAAAACTACAGAGTAATTAAGACCTGTCCATGTCCAGTGAGACAAGTGAGAAATTATTTACCTGTGGAAACCCACAGGAGATTCCCCATGGTTTTTAGCCACTGGTCAAAACAGAAGTACTATCTAAAAACACTATATTTCATTGGCACATGCAAGTCATATTGAGGTTTTACCAGGACGCTATAGTCACAGGCATAATGTAATTTAGGAGGTATCTTAATCACCCATCTTTGAAGTTAATATGGAAGTGGATACCTAGTAATTATGACTCTTACGAACTTAATTTCTTAGTAAAATCCCATCAATAAGATCTAACTCATATGTCTTTAATACCTTCTCTACTGGCCCTCCCATTTCTTTTAGTAGTCAAATATCAGTTCTTCTCATCCATATACAAGCCCTTATGACTATCTCATCCTCATAACTCAAACTATAATCTTGATTGTGGAACTTAGTGCTGCAAGAATGAGGCAGGTATCTTTTTTTGTCATTTCAGGTAATATTATAAAGAGTTTTGGCCAGTAAAAACCATAGGCAAGGAAGGTGAATGTCTATTTTAATAATCCCTTGTGAGTCCTAAACACTTATGGACTTAGGTTCCTAAAACCAGCTGTTCATCTGGCTTCAAAGGTTCCAATCCTCCAATTGAAATAGTTAATCAATATTCATATGATGATGAGTTCTAAAAATATGCAGTCTTGTACAAACCAAAATTAATTTTTTTACATACAAACATATCACTAAAAAATCATTCAGGTCTCTCCTTCCAACCACCCACTCTCAGCAATAAATTAAACAACACTTAGAATAATTTTACTGATATTAGATGTCACTTTGGAGCCCATACATGCAGATGACATGGTGGGAGCCCTTCTTTTGTTTTTTGAGCATGTGTAGAATGAATTCAAGCAATTTTATATTATCATAAAGTACTGGGTCTGTAAAAGAAAAAAATGAAGCTTATAAAAAATTCATCTTCTCACAATCAGCCCACTATACATAATGACTAACTGCACTGGTGAGAAAGATGCCAGCCTCACACACAAATTCCTGAAAAAAAAATGTAATTAGTACATACTAACCAAGAGATGAATGGAGACAAGAAAGGGTTTTCTCTCACCACCTACCTTTGGTAGACATGAAGCAATGTCAACACTTCCTATAAAAGCATAAGGCATTACAAGGGAATGGTTTGTTTGATATAGAAATTTCAAAACCATCTTAAAAATTAGGTTATATTTTGCTGTACTTATAAATGGTGAGCAAAGGTTATCTGTCTATATAATCTCTCCTACTTTGTATCTCTGCAACTACGCATGGAATACTCAACACAAACATGTACAGTGCTCAAATCATACTTGATACTGCTTGTCAGCTGATATTGCTGCATTTCCCCCTTCAGTTTTGCGTAACTTTTGTAACTGCACATATGCAGGGTGGCCAACATCTCGTATCTGATTGACCTGAAATAATAAAGTAGTCAATAAGAGACAAGAAAACTTTTATACTAATCAAATGAAAGATACATGGGATTGTATTCAAACTCTTGTGAATATAAAACATCCAACCAATGTCTCACCAAGAAATAAAAATGCCTTCAAATCATTTACTCAAGTCTCCATACAAAAATCTGTATTACTGGCATAGCTGCAGAAAAATATACACTGAATTCTCTGGAATGGATTATCCTGATGGTGCTTTCTGGCCTAACCTATGAAGCTTTTTAAATGTCTAAACTCAACACGTTAACTCTATAAAAGCATCACGTAAATAGTTTAAATCTAAAAATATAAATTCTTTATTGCATCAAATTACACTTGGCTTAAAGTACGAAAATGCTATAGGATACAGAAATCCCTCACCTATTGCTATTAACCCTTTAACAACGAAGAGGTGTAATAAAACTCGTCTCCCGTATGCCAAGGGGGTCTCGGAGTGAGCGCCGAAGCGGAAAAAATATTTTTTTCAAACAATCACAGCGCGCTTAGTTTTCAAGATTATGAGTTCATTTTTGGCTTTTTTTTTGTTATTGCTTGAAGTTTAGTATGCAACCATCAGAAATTAAAAAAAATATCATTATCATATATAAATAATGCGATATATTATAGCGCAAAAACCAAATTTCATATATAATTGTATTTAAATCGCTCTGTAAGCAAAACGGTTAAAGCTAACGAGATAATTTTTTTTCGTTGTACAGTACACTAAATTGCAATCATTTTGGTATATAACACATTGTAAAACGATCAAAGCAACACAGAGAAAATATTATCACAAAATGATGCATGAATTCGTAACGCGCGGACGTAAAAAAGTTTTTTTCAAAAATTCACCATAAATCTAAATATTGTTCCAGAGACTTCCAATTTGTTTCAAAATGAAGATAAATGATTGAATGTTACTATACTGTAAGAGTTTTAGCTTACAATTGCAGTTTTCAACCATTTTGGACAAGTTAAAGTTGACCGAATGTCGAATTTTTAAAAATATTTTTTATATGCAAATATTTCAAAAATGAGAAAAGCTACAACCTTCAATTATTTTTTGTTGTATTCTACATAAAATTGCGCACATTTTCATAAATAAAACTCTATGAAATGCCTAATATGAAATGGAGCAAATATTACGAGAATGCGACGTACATATTTCGTAGATTTGCGGCGGAGATTCCTCGCGCGGAGGGAAGGAAAGTTTTTTTTTTTTAATTCACCATAAATCTAAATATTGTGCTAGAGACTTCGAATTTGTTTCAAAATGAAGATAAATCACTGAATATTACTATACTGTAAGAGTTTTAGCTTACAATTGCGTTTTTTGACCATTTCGGTAGAGTCAAAGTTAACAGAATGTGTTTTTCTTCTCTATTTATTGTGATTTATATGCAAATATTTTAAAAATGAGAAAAGCTACAACCTTCAATTATTTTAAGTTGTATTCTAAAGGAAATTGTGCACATTTTCATATATAAAACTTTATGTAACGGCTAATTTAAAACATTACAACAATCAGACAAAAAAATTTATGATTTTTTTCTGAAGTTACCACGCGGGCGTAAGGAAATTTTTTTTTTTTTTCACAAATTCACCATAAATCAAAATATTGTGCTAAAGACTTCCAATTTGTTGCTAAATGAAGGTAAATGATTGAATATTACTAAAATATAAGAGTTTTAGCTTACAATTGCATATTTCGACCATTTCGGTAGAGTCAAAGTTAACCGAAGGTTGAAATTTTGGCACTTAAAAGTTATTTATATGAAAATATTTCAAAACTGATAAAAGCTACAACCATAAGTTGTTTTTAGTTGTATTGTGCATGAAATTGCACACATTTCCATATATAAAATGGAATTTTTATTCTAAAATTAATATTAATAATACGTACACGTACGTACTTACCTGTATAATTTATCTAGCCCTAAATCCCCAAAAACCGCACCAAAATTCACCACATTGGCAACCCTATTACCTACTATTCTGTCCGCCAGTTGGCAACGCTGCCGTTGACAGTTACAAAACCTTCGCTCAAAATCAGTTGTGATAGGCAGATCGTGGGGTAGGATGGGTGGGACTAGATAAATTATACAGGTAAGTATTATTAATATTAATTTTAGAATAAAAATTCCATATTAATAAACACTACCTTAATATAATTTATCTTGCCCGATTAACCACATTGAAAAGGAGGAGGGAATCTGAGTACAATTTCCCCTTCGGACAGAATAGGACATAAAACAATCAAAGAAATATATATCATAGGCAGTTAAAACTCAACCCAAGGTCTAAGATACTAACAACTCAAAGTCTCCTACCATAATGCCGCCGAACTGCGGTAGCACAGGACAAGGAGTAAGTGAATAGTCAGTCCGTCTGTACTAAAGTCAGGTGACCGACCAGTTGACCAGTCAGACGAATCGAGGACAACAAGGCTGCACTCTGAAGACTATCAAGCACTATTCTTTCCCTGAAGGATGAGTGTCTGGACTGTCTGGGCAATTCAAAGCTAAGCAAACCTTGGGGGTGTATCAACGCAACCCAACGTCACCAGCAGCGAATCGGCTCATGAGCAACTCCTGACTCGAACTTTCTGATGCCAAGAGAAAGGAGCCCGGAGCAAAAAGGCGATTCAGTCCCGAAGGACGAATGCCTGACAGTCCAACCTGGTCTCATGTTACACGATCATCGGGGGTGTATCAACGCAACCGACTTCGTCAACAAGAAACTCAGGGCTACTAAATGTCGCCCGATCTCGCACGAGTGTCTAACTCCGAGAAAACAGGCGAGACAAAAAGTAGAAGGTGAGCGAGTCACCAAATGACAGCAGATGATCCATCGACTAATTCCCTGCCCAGGACAGTGGAATAAGCATGAGTTGTCAGGAAAAGCGAACCAGTGGCTAGTCCTAGGTCGGCATCGACTCTGGGAGAAGCGTAGTCACCAGTGCCGACAACCCAGAGGCCGGTCCCACGTCACACTGACAATGGAAGCAGCATGAGTTGCCAAGCAGTCAGTCCTTGTCATCAACAACACCTAAATACATACCAAACTGCCTAATTCCCATTATAACTAAGCCAAAAACTGATATGGGTTATAATACAAAAACAAAAAACAAATATATACAACAAAACAAAAATTAATGAATAATATACAGGTAGCAACCAAACGTATAGCAGGAAGACTACCTCATTATCCTGTCTGACGAACTGTCCTGCCATCACCAATGGGCCCAAAGAACGAAGGTCACCTAGAACTAGAGAAATATCCCTCAAGTAAAAAGAGGCAAAAACAGAATTAGAACGCCAAGTCGCCGCCTCAAGCACCTTGGTGACTGAGACGTTCTTCATAAAAGCTACTGATGTAGCAACTGCTCTAATACTGTGTGCTCTCAGCGTCTGGTCTTCACCGGCAGCCGAACCACCAGTTTTAACGATCAGATCTCTGAGAAAAAAGGATACACCATTCTTTGATATAGGTCTCTTGACATTTCGGGGTGAAACAAACAGATGACGGGGACGACCCTGAATAGCATGAGAGCACCCTAACAGAGCAAAGAACTAATTCCTCATTTAAATTACTGACAAAGTCAACAAGCGACTTCAGTACGAAAGACCTGGGAATGGGATTATCAGACGATTCAGTCTTTGCAACAAATTCAGGAAGGTATGACAAAATCATGTCTTGTCCAGATCTGGCAACCAGAAAAGTGTGTGCTTGCAGTTCACCCACCCTCTTGGCTGTAGCCAGCGAGACAAAGGAAGAGTGTCTTAGAAGAGAGGTCCCTAAATTTGGCAGAATTCAGAGGCTCAAACAGAGGGAACCTTAAGGCTTGAAGGACTTTGTTAACTTCCCATGTCGGAGGCGAACACTGCGGACTGGGTCGAGATAGGGAAAAGGATCTAAGTAAATCTCTAATGACATAAGATGAAGAGATCTCAGGGAGCCTTGCCTTAAAAACATAGGAAAGCATCGACCTATAACCCCTAATGCACGAAGGTGACAGGGCCCTGTCATGATGTAAATGAACTAAAAACTCTGCTACTTTCGATAAGGAAGGTCTAGAAATTAAATGTCCTTGAGACTTACACCAACGTCTGTAAACCGACCATTTAGCCTGATAATTTAGTACTCTGGTTGATTGCCGTCTGGCAAGAGCCAACTGTCGCGCCACTCTGGAGGAAAACTCTTTGTGCTTGGAGAACCTCCTGACAGTCTCCAGGAATGAAGATGAAGCAAGTGGAGCCTCTGATGGAACCGATGAAAATGGGGTTGTTTGAGAAGATCTGGTCTCTCTGGCAGACGAATGGGGGGCTCCACCAGTGCTTCCAGAAGGTCGGGAAACCACTCCTTCTGTGGCCAGAAGGGGACGATCAAGGTGAGATCCAGACGCTTGGTTGCCCTCACTTTGTTGAGGACTGACCTCACCAAAGAGAACGGAGGAAAAGCATAGGCTTGAAGTCCCTCCCAGTCCTGCAAAAGAGCGTCTGTCCCGGCACTCTGAGGAGTCTGGTAAGGGGCGAAGAATATCTGGCACCGAAAATTCAGTGGGGTGGCAAACAGATCAACTGTGACAGGCCACTTCTTCCTGAGGCTGTCGAAGACTTCCTGGCAAAGTGTCCATTCCAACCCCTGGACTTCGTTCGGTCTCGACAAGGTGTCTGCTAAGACGTTCTGATGGCCCAGGATAAACTGAGGGACCAACGTAATCACGCTGTCTTCTGCCCAACACAGGATTGATCGGGCTTCTTGAGTGAGAAGATCCGACTGCGTGCCACCTTGGTTTCTCAAGTACGAGACTGCTGTGGTGTTGTCGACAAAGGTCGCGACAACCGACTCCAGCAGTTGATCCTGAAATGAAAGAAGGCCTAGGTACACTGCCCTCAGTTCCCTCCAATTTATTGACATGATCCTCTCTTCCTCTAACCAAAGGCCCAAAGCGGCTTTGGAGCCATGGTGTGCACCCCAACCTTGATCCGAGGCATCTGACCAAAACATTAGGTCAGGAGGAACTGAAAGAAGAGACGTCCCTGACTTGAGGCGGTGAACTTGCATCCACCAACGGAGATCCTTCCGACATTGTGGAGAAGAGGCGACTATCGTGTCCTCGGACACGAAATCCCACGACTGGCGAAGTGTCGACTGAAGGGACCTCATTCTGAGACGACCTCCGGGAACCAGTTGGATGAGGGATGACAAATGGCCCAGGAGAGTCCTCCAGAGAGTAACTGGCTGCATTACGGAGGACAAAAATTCTTCGATCAGAATCAGAAGCTTGTCTATCCGTTTCTGAGTGGGAGAAGCCCTCAAAATCTGGGAATTCAAAACAATCCCCAGATAAGTCATGATCTGGCAAGGGATTAGATTGGACTTGTCAAAGTTGACACGAATGCCCAACTCGACACAAAGAGACAGAACTATCTCCCTCGACCGGAGACATTTCTCTAGAGATTCGGCCTGGACTAGCCAATCGTCCAGATACCGAAGCATCCTTACATTTAACTGATGCAGAATAGCTGAAACAGGAGCCATCACCTGAGAAAGACACCTGTGGAGCAGTGGTGAGGCCGAACAAAGGGTCTTGAACTGGAAAACTCCCGAGTCTGTGAAAAACCGAAGGTAAGGTCTGCTTCTTGGATGGATGGGGATTTGCAGATAAGCATCCTGCAGATCGATGGGAAATCATCCAGTCCCCCCCTCCTGACGGATGAAAGGAACAGTCTGGACCGTCTCCTCCATCCTGAACTTGAACTTTAGAATTAACTTGTTCAAGACCGAAAGATCTATGATGGGGTGCCAGGCACCCAAGGCCTTTAGAACTACAAACACCTGTGAGTAAATCCCTGAAGAAGGACTCACTCTATGGCATCCTTCTCCAAGAGGGCCGAAAGCTCCTTCTCCAAGGCTTGACCCCTGATTGAGTGAGGGGAAATAACTGCTGAATTCGAGAGGACGATTGGAAAGTGGTAGGTCTGGAAACAAAAAAAAAGGGATCTCATAACCTTCCTTCAGGACCTCCACCACCCAAGCATCCACCGCTCTCCCCTACCAAGCTGACCAGTGACGTGAGAGACAAGCTCCTACTGCGGTCTCCAGGCCAGGTGATGACTCCTGCTTCCGAAAATTCTTAAGCAGAGACAAGGAAGAAGAAGAAGAAGAAGAAGAAGGTCCTCCTGGAGGTTTGAGCTCTTTTTCTGCCCTTAAAGCCATGCCAAGAACCTCTCCCACGTTTCAAAGGGTGAACACCAGAGGCTGAGGTAGAGGCATCAGAAACCTGAGATGTACTCTGGAAAAGCAGTCAGAAGGAGGTTGTTGGGCTGGAGCAGAAGGTACAGATCTGGCCCTAAACTTACGCTTACTCCTTGAAGGAACGGGAGGAAGACCAGGGAAGGAAAAGCTCTTGATAAGGCCCAGTGAGCTTGGGAAGAGGCATCACCTTGATGTTTCTTCAAAACCTCAGAAAGCACAGACATATCGAAAAGGAAATCGCCAAAGAAGAGGACACAGACGGGTTCTCTGAATCTCCGATACAGAGGAGGGTAACTGCGACAAATACAGGTTACGCCTTGAGAAACAAAAAAGGCCTGCATTGAAGCAGCAAGGTCGTTCTGATGTACAGAAGTGATTGAAATGGATGAGCAGAATTTCTCAAAAAGAGGAGCATCAGGAGAACAACCCGGAGTCCTTGATATACATTAAAAGCCCTCCGAGGACCCACATATTGAAGGATTGAGCTTCTTGTAAGGAGCTCATAACAGACTCCATGGCAATAAAATCTTCGATTGAGACAAAGACCGAAGCCTTAAAAGCAAGGGTTGACCCAGAAAGTCGGACAAAATCAGGATTTGGTTTGGGTCGGGAGGATGAAGAATCATCCGCCACCTGATAAACTCCTCTCTGGTGTCGTAAAAGAGAAGAGACTTCCTCTTCCCTTCCCCGATCACCTTCGAAAGTTTAGCGCAACGTCCACCCTCACTCTCGCGAACCTCTGAGCAAAGGGAAAACGTAAAAATTCCCGTGACCGGGAAGGAACGTCAAGAAAAATCCTTCTGTAATACAACGAGGCGGAGGCTGCTCCTGCTCTTTAGGCCTCCGCCTGAGGAAGAAGAAAACTCAAAATTAAATAAAAAAGTTTCTTGACTCTACATCATGACCTCCGTTCGAGAAACATCAATATCACACAAATCCGCGTCATCATCATCGCCAAGATCCTAACTGAGAAACTTCCCCTGAAGTAAGATCCTGACGACTAGTTATCTCAGGCCTGACACTAATACCCCTCCCCCCTCCTCCTAAATAAGCGCCCTTTGGCACTGTATGGACTAACAGGGACGCATTGGGTAAAGATCCATCAGGCACCTGCCCCGACTGGATCCCCCCTAGGCCTACACCACGACGGGGTTCACAAGCCGGGGTATCTGTCGCACCGTTACCCATGGTGCTGTCGACAGGTACTGACGAGAGCTGAAAATGAATCTAAAAGTGTTAGACATTCTTGTAAAGGCTTCTTCAAAATTCTCTGACAGCTTGTTAAACTTAGCTGGAAAATATCTCTATCTAAACTAAGCTGTAATTTTTTCAAAATCTGTTTCCAGCTAGTTTCCATTGCCAAAATCTTTGAATCTACATCAGAAATTACTTCATCATTTACCGGTTGTACCGGGGGCAAAGCATCAATTAATTCGGAATCGGAATCGTACGATACCGAAACCGAAGAGCCAGAACCACGAGCGCCCAAGTCAAAGAAATCGTTAGATACAGTTCTAGCTACCGATTTCTTTTTCTCCTTAACCGATCTTTTAACGCTGCAAGATTCTTTGGTGTTTCATATAAGCAATCATATCCTCGTCAGACCAGGGCTTACATAAGTCGCAATGAGAAGTCAAGTCACAAACCTGTCCACGACAAGAGCCACAAATGTCATGGGTTCATACTCCCTGCTACTCATCCTTGTCCCACAACCCGGGCAGTTCCTGATGTTGCTGGCAGAAGGAAGTATCGCACTATCTTGGCAATCCATTGTAGAGTTGGACAGGTCCTGTAGTGGAATTTCTAGTCATAAGATGAGTGCGAGTGGTGTAAGGAAGAGTGAAAAGTTTGTGGAAAAAGTAAAGGAGTTTCCACGTCCCCAGACCGTGCTGGAGTTAAAGGGTTTTTTGGGTTTGATTGAGTTTGGGAGGAAGTTTGTTAGGGATTTGTTCGGGTATAGGAAGCCGTTGACTGAATGGACCAGGAAGAAAAATTTTACTAAGCTGAGGTGGGATGAGCGAATGGTGGGAGCATTTGAGAGATTGAAAGAGGAGGCTGCTAGGGACGTCACCTTGGCTTTTCCAGACTATAGTGAGGATGCCAGTAAGCTTGAGTGTATGCTGATGCTAGTAGTTTAGTATGGGAGGATGCTTGGTGCAGATGCAAGAGGTGAATGGGGAGGAAACAATGAGAGTGATTGCGTATGTGAGTAAAGCTTTTAATAAGCAGAGCTGAAGTATTCGGTGGTTGAGAAGGAGCTTGCGGCAATAAGGTTTTGTGATAAAGCGTTGAAAGTGTTTTTGTATGGGGTAAAATTTGTCATAAGGACAGATCATCGGCCGTTAGTTTACATGATCAAGAAGGCAAGTGTGAATGCTAGGATTGCGAGGACAATTGAGGATTTGAGTGAGTTTGATTTTAGCTTAAAATATGTGCAGGGGAGTAAAAACATGATTGCTGATACAATGTCTACGATGCATGGTAAGGACAGTGGTGTTGTGAAAAGTGACTGGGATCTGAATATGGTACCTGAGGGGTTAGTTGTAAAAGAGAGGTTTGAAGGGATGACTGAGTGTGTGAATGTTTGTTTTCAGCACTGAAAAACTTGGAAGGTAAGGGTCTGGTTGAAGAGGTACCCGGTAGTGTGAATGAGTTGCGAGTGAAGTTTGATGAGTGATGTGCAGAAGGAAGTGGCATATGTGGAGGAACAAGGTGGGGAAGGAGAAATGTTGCATGAATTGTTGTCAGCAGTAGCTGAGTTTTTTGGTGGGGGAATAAACGTGTTGTATTTTGGATGGGGACAGACCGGTTGAGTATCGAGGAAGGGTGAGTACAGGTAATGAAATGTGGGGTTTTGATGATTCAGTGCGGGGAACGTGGTTGTAATTGGTTGGTTACAAAAGGGACTGTGAAGGGGATCTGAGTCAGAATTGTGGAAATGGGGAATTAACTGAGGATGAATGTGATGAGGAGGATTGTGATGTGGATAACCAGGTGGATGTGGTAGTGAATGTGTGGTATGCTGGGACTCGAGGGAAAATGGTGACGTTTGTCCAAGTAAATGATAGAGTACTGTGTAGTTTGGTTGACACAGGGGCACAAGTTTCCTTGGTGAGTGAACTTGAGGATGTGATTGAAAAGTGAAAAGGCAGTCTACAAGTGTGAGAATATGTTTATTGTTATAATACAATTAAGTTTGTTCATACTTACCTGGCAGATATATATATAGCTGTATTTCTGACGTCCACATTTTAATTTCAAACTCGCGGCACACGTAGTGGGCGGCCAGTGGTAGTACCCATTCCCGCCGCTGGGAGGCGGATATCAGGAACCATTCCCATTTTCATGTTCATATTTATTCATGACCCTTGTCTCCTGAGGGGAGGAGGGTGGTCACTCTAATTATATATATCTGCCAGGACGGTAAATTATGAACAAACTTAATTGTATTATAACAATAACATTTTGTTCATGAAACTTACCTGTCAGATATATATATAGCTGAATCCCACCTTCGGATGGTGGGTAGAGACAGAATAGGATTTTTTAGGAAACTTAAATTAAGTAAAAGATATACTTCTTGGTCCTTACCTGATAGCAAGTAGACTCTGTGATTACTGTCACTTAAGCCTGCTTCTGCTTTTATCAGAGTTGCCAGCCAGGTTTGGACCTGTAGTGCTGGTGCACTCTGGATGCTCTGTCAACGGGGAACGTGACCTCAATGTGACAAGACCATCTAGCCAAACATATGGCAGTAACACAGCAACCGACCACCACCTGACCAACAACCTAACCAAAAAACCCCTGACATTAAAACTAAGGAATGGGAGATTTCCACAGAAGATCTCACCATCAACCAAAAACACAATAAAAACTAACATAACTAAGCTAAGGGATAGGGAGAGAGCTACCTTCAGCCCCCAAAACTGTGTCTGCCGAAATGTAAGGCCCCAAAGAACTACAGTTCTCGTAAATCGTTCTCACATCCCGGAGGTAATGTGAGGCGAATACGGAATTGCTCCTCCCAAAAGGTGCTATCAAGTATATCTTTGATAGACATATTCCTTTGGAAGGCAAGAGAAGTAGCTACGGCTCTGACTTCGTGAGCTTTCACTTTAAAGAGGCTCAAATCAGTCTTCTGGCAAGATGAATGAGCCTCTTTAATGACGTCCCTCAAGAAGAAAGCAACAGCATTCTTCGACAACGGCAAATCTTGGTCTCTTCACCGAGCACCAGAGATTACCTGAGGGACCTCTTATCTCTTTAGTTCTATTCACATAGAACTTGAGAGCCCTGACAGGGCACAGGGCTCTCTCTGGTTCTTGACCCACGAGACTCGACATTCCTTTGATTTCAAAGCTCTTCGGCCAAGGATTAGACGGGTTCTCGTTCTTAGCCAAGAAAGACTGGGCTCAACGAGCAGACAGCGTTGTCCCCCTCCCCCTTGAAGCCACTAGGCTACTGAACGCTTGGATTTCACTAACTCTCTTCGCCGTCGCCAGAGAAGCTAGGAAAAGCGCTTTTCCCCCCCTCGTCAAGTCCCTTAGAGAAGCTTCATGGAGAGCTCAAAGGGACTTAGCATAAGATGTTTCAAAACCACATCGAGATTCCATGAGGGTGGTCAAGCTTGTGGAATCTTGGAGGTTTCGAACGACCTTAAGAGATCGTGTAGATCCTTATTGTCGGAGAGGTCCAGTCCTCTGTGGCGAAAACGGCAGACAACATACTCCTATAACCTTTAATTGTAGGAACTGCCAATTTCTGCACATTTCTTAGATAGAGTAAGAAATCTGCTATCTGGTTCACAGAGGTCGTGGAAGAGGAAATTCCTTCCTTTTTGCACCATGCCCTGAAGGAGGCCCCACTTAGACTGGGTAGACAGCTCTTGAAGAGGCTCTTCGCGCATTAGCGATTGCTCTCGCAGCTGCCTTTGAAAAGCCTCTCGCTCTGGCCAAGCTTTTCGATAGTCTGAACGCAGTCAGAGCCAGAGCGGAGAGGTTTTGGTGAAACCACCTTTTGAAGTGAGGCTTGTCTGAGTAGATCTCTTCCTCCAGGGCAACGTTCTTGGGAAGTCCACAAGGAAGTCATGACCTCTGTGAACCACTCTCTTGCTGCCACAATTGGGGCAATCAGAGTCAACCTTGTCCCTTCTGAAGCTGCGAACTTCATCATTACCTCCCCCATGATCTTGAATGGGGGAAAGGCGTAAAGATCCAGGTCTGTCCAGTTCCAGAGCAACGCGTCCACTGCAATTGCCCCTGGATCCAGAACCGGGGAGCAATACAGAGGAAGCCTCTTTGTCTCGATGTAGCGAACAGGTCGACTAGAGGACGTCCCCACAATGTCCATAATTGTTGACAGACTTCCTGGTGCAAGGTCCATTCTGTTGGCAGAATCTGATTTCGTCGATGAGAAGGTCCGCCCTGACATTCTGAACCCCTGCCACGAATCTCGTCAGGATCTTGATGTGCCTTGCGTCTGCCCATAGCAGCAGACTTCTTTCGCAAGGAGAAAAAGGGATCTGGAGCGAGTTCCTCCCTGATTCTTTAGATATGCAAGGGCTGTGGTACTGTCTGAGTTGACTTGAACGACCTTGCTTGACAGTTTGTCTTCGAAGAACTGCAGCGACAGGAATTTCGCTGCCAGTTCCTTTACCATTGATGTGCCAGGCTACCTGTTCCCTCTCCAGGAGCCTGACACTTCCTCCCCCCCAGTGTTGCTCCCCAAACCAACCGGAAATGGAAGCGTCTGAGAACAACACTAGGTCGGGGCTCAGAAGATTTAGGGAGAAGCCCTCTCGTAACTTCTGAGGGTCGAGCCACCATCTTAAGTGGCCTTTTACTTTGTTTGAGATCCTTAGGATCGCATTCAGGTCCTCCTTTGACTTCCATTCTTCCGCAAGGAAAAATTGAAGAGGCCTGAGGTGCAGTCTTCCCAGCGAGACAAACTTTTCTAGCGAGGAAATGGTACCCAGCAGACTCATCCACTCCCTCACCGAACAAGCTTCTCTCTCTCTAGGAAGGCTGCGACTTTCTCTAAACCCAGCCGCTGACGTTCCTGGGATGGAAACGCCCGAAAAGCCACTGAATCCATCTGAATCCCCAGATACACGATGGACTGTGTCGGGGTCAGATGCGACTTTTCGGAGTTGGCCAAAAGACCCAGAGACTTTGCTAGGGCTAACGTTAATTGAAGGTCCTTCAGACATTTCCGCCTCGACGATGCTCTGATCAGCCAATCGTCGAGGTAGAGGGATATCCTGATCCCGACGAATGGAGCCACTTCGCTACATTCCTCATTATCATTGTGAAAACCATCGGGCCATGCTGAGACCGAAACAAAGGGCTCTGAATTGCCAAACCCTGTTGTCTAAGACGAATCTCAGGTACTTCCTTGAAAAGAGGGTGGACGGGGACGTGAAAGTACGCGTCCTGCAGGTCCTGAGACACCATCCAGTCCCCGCCAGGTCTCAAGGCTCCTAGCACCGACTGAGGCGTCTCCATTTTGAACTTGATCTTTTCCACAAAAAGATTGAGCCTGCTCACATCCAGGACTGGGCGCCAACCCGACAAACTGCTTCGGTCACCAGGAAAATCCTGTTGTAGAAGCCCGTGACCCCAGGTCCAAGACTTGTTCCACCGCTCTTTTTTCGACCATCTGTCTAACAGATCGAAAAGGATACTTTTCTTCTCTCCCTGATAAGATGAGAGGTCTCTGGGAGTTGATGTTAAAGGAGGAGGATGTAAAAGGGGATCTTGTACCCCGCTGCTCTACGATCTTGAGAGTCCAAGGATCCGCCCCTCTCTGCCTCCATGCCTCCGCAAAGAATTTCAGCCTGGCCCCGACTGGCGTCTGAAGGACAAGATCTTCATTTGGTGGATTTGGTTTTAAATGAAGCTCTTCCTCTCGAAAAACCTCTCCCTCGAGGAGCTGCTCTCGAGGGGGGTGCCCCGCGAAAGGGTTTGACTTTCTTCGGGGTTTACTGAATGAAGATGTGGAAGGAACTGCTGGACGTCTTTGAAGACTGTACCAAGAGGTCCTGGGTCGCCTTCTCCTGCAAACTCGTTGCAAGATCCTTTACCATAGCCTGGGGGAAGAGATGGTCCGAAAGAGGCGCAAAGAGCAATTCCGCTTTCTGAGCGGGAGAAACCGACTTCGCGGTAAAATTGCATAAGAGCTCTTTTCTTTAGGAAAGCCGTTCCAAAATGAGAAACTAGCTCCTCCGAACCATCCCTGACGGCCTTGTCCATACATGACAACACGCTGGACAGCTCCCCCAGACTGAGAGAATCAGGACTTCTAGACTGAAGATCTAAAACTCCCAAGCACCAGTCCTAAGAAATTAAAGACATTCAAAGTGGCGAAGCAGTCCTTCAAGTGGTGGTCCGTCTCCACAGGAGTCCAGGACACCTTAGCAGACGATAAGAGAGACCTCCTCTGAGCGTCCACTAAACTGGAGAAGTCCCCAAGAGCGGACGAAGGAACCTTTACTCCCACGTCCTCCTTGTTTCATACCAAATTCCTCCTTTCCCGGAGAGTCTCGAGGGAGGAATGGGCGAAAGTGGTCTTGCCCTGATCCTTCCTTCGAGACATGAAATCTTGAAGCTTCTTGAAAGCCCTCTTGGTCGAAAGCGATGTCCTTCATTTCGACGAACTCAGGGGTCTTAACGACTTGGAAGACGAAAGTGAGAGGGAGGAGACCTAGGGGCTGCCGGCTGGAACTTATCCCCGAAGGATGAACGTAACAGCCTGACAAGAACCTTATAGTCCGAGACAGCTGAAGCTACAGGAGGTTCTTCTTCGACGGAACTCCCTGGACTACTAAGTTCCCCTTCCTCCCTAAGAGGAACTGGAGAACGTCCATCAGGAGAGGGCGTACGTCCAGCAGTCTCAGGCCTGAACAAAGACTTCCGTTGATTGGAAGTACCCGCTTCAGGTACGGAATCGCCCTTACGACGATCCTTAGAAGGACGGACATCCTGCGAACGTAGCGCGTCCTTTGAAGCAACGGGAACTGTCTTAGCAGACACGTCCCTACAAGAGGAAGCGCGAGCTTCCTGACGAGAGGCGCCAAAAGCGTCCTGCTTAGCCAAGCAAGCGTCCTACTGAGCGTCCTCAAAAGCGTCCTGCCTCGTTCGAAAAGCGTCCTGCTTCGAACGGCGAGCGTCCTGCCGAGCGGTCCTCAAAGGCGTCCTGCCGAGAACGCAAAGCGTCCTGCTTCGAACGCCGAGCGTCCTGCCGAGCGTCCTCAAAAGCGCCCTGCCGAGAGCGCAAAGCGTCCTGCTTCGAACGCCGAGCGTCCTGGCGAGTGTCCTCTACAGCGAGAGCGAAAGATCTACTCGGAGAACGAGAACGGTGACGATCCGGAGGTGGAGAGAGAGACGAACGAGACGAGAGAGAATGAGACAGCTTTGTCCTCTTGACGGGCAGCCTAACGTCCTTTCTACGCTTAGGCTCGACTGCTGCTGGGCGAGTCCTCTGAGCCATAAGAGACGTAATCTGGTCTTGAAGGGACACAAGGATATCCTTCGTAGGAGACGAAGGAGCAGAAGAAGGGGCAGGACTGACCCTGCGAGAAGGCGAGGGGCGAGGGGACGCCTCCTTCCTTCTAGCAGGTACAGCTACCTGCCTCTCAGGTGAACACGCCGTGCGCGGAAACCAACGTCCTCGTCGGTAGAAACCCTACCTCTCTTATGAGGAGGAAAAGCGTCATACGCGTCCTCTGACAAAGCGGTGACATAGGACGTGAAGCGTCCTCAAAACGAAAAGTCCTTTTCAACGGACGCGAGTCTCTCCGAGCGCTCCACCCCTTGCGCGGGGAGGACGCTTCGGAGGAGACGAAAAGCAATCCTTCAGGACACGCGCTCATGCGCGCTCCTTGGCAGCCTGGGACTTAGCAACAAGGCCTGCCGAAGGGACGCCAGATCGGTGGGGCCCCCAACCCCCGTAAACCCTCTTGCGGCTTTCGACATACCACTCCCTGAGTCCTGGGAGTCCGATAGAGGTCTAGGCCTAGAGGCATTATGGGGGCCGATCTGACGCCCCTCCACAACACCTAGGGGCACTATCACAAACTTTCACAGGGCCAGTTTCTAAGGCAACACTTTCGATTCAAGAGCGCGAATAGACTCAAGAATCAGAGAAAGGGTGTTACCTTCTCCAGACACAGCACTGGGGCCCGAAGGCAACAAAACAGGATTAGGTTGAGCAAAATCTACTGGTGTTAGAGGAGGAGAAATGTTACATTCCTTACCTTTCGTACAACTGCTCTTGGAGGAAGACCTCCTGACTATCGCGCTCCAATTTACGTCGATAGGTCTCATACATCTTCCATTTATCATCAGACAAATCCTTGCATTCATTGCACCGATCATCAACCAAGCAAACATGCCCCCTGCATTCCATACAAACTGTGTGAGGATCAACTGAAGGTTTAAGAAGCCTCCCACCTTCATTCATTCCCCTCACACACACTCTGGAACTTCCAGTACTTGATCCCGACATCATGTACACAGAAAAGCCAATCCAAAATCAAAAACCAATCCACTATTACGCGTGCCAATCCAACAATCCAGAAGTCGATACCAAAGTCAATCCAGATAATTTTTTCAAAGAGCGCAGAGATAAAATCAAAAATCCTCGACGGAGGTACTGTAAAAACAGTTATCTCTGTTTCCTTGTTTTTTCCGTGTTTTGTTTCCCAGCCACCGGCGACAGGAAAAAAAAAAAAATATTTTTTTTTTTTTGAAACAGAAAATGGGAATGGTTCCTGATATCCGCCTCCCAGCGGCGGGAATGGGTACTACCACCTGGCCGCCCACTACGTGTGCCGCGAGTTTTGAAATTCTGTCGGACGTCAGAAATACAGCTATATATATATCCGACAGGTAAGTTTCATGAACAAAACATGGGTTAGGACAAGGAAGTGTTTTAGTATGGGAGGAAGTGTTTTAGTATGGGAAGAGGCACGGTTAAAGGTTAGGTTGGGAGATCTTGAAGTAATGCATAACTTTATAGTTATAGGAGAAAATGATATGCCATCTTGCTTTTTAATAGGGATAGATTTTTTGAGGATCCAAGATATAGACGTAGATATAGGAAATGAAATTCTTAGAAAGGGGGGCAGGCATGTGGCTTGGATTCAAAATGGTAATGTATCTGTAGCAAACTTTGTGGGTATGATTGATATTGCTAGGAGTGAGAATGATCTGTTGAGTGAGGAAGAGATTGAGGAAAATGCAAAATAAGTGCCTGGAGATAAGTTTGTTGCGATAATGTGTTTTGGGAGGAGTGCGTATGGAAGACTGGCCATGTGAGTTGGATGTATATAAGAGGGTTGCTAAATAATATTTTGTGGTATGCAAAAACATAGTGTACTTTTTGCATCAGGAAGGGGTGTATGACAGGGAAGTGTATGTGCCGGTGTTTTCTGTTGAGTCAGCTGTGAGTATGTATTTGTTGGTGCATGATCGGTTTGGGCATATGGGGAAAAATAAGTTGTGGGAATGCATGAGAGAGAGATTGTATGCCCCTGGGTTGAATAAGATTTGTGTGGATGTGGCTGTTACGTGTGAAGACTGTCAGAGGGGAAAGTATCAGAGTGTGCATGCAAGTCCACCTGTGTTGCGATTGCAGATGAAAGAGCCGTTTGAAATGCTTGTGATTGATTGTGTTTCTTTTCCTAGGACTGCGAGAGGACATGTGGGGATGATTGTGATGATGGATCACATGAGTAAATTTGCCTATGTGGTTCCCATCAAAGATAAGTAGAGTGAAACTGCTGCACAAATGGTGGGTCAAGTGATGTTGCCCATGTGTGTGTGTAAGCCGGCAAAAATGTTGAGTGATAATGGACCTCAGTTTGTGGGATGGGAATTTGAAGAAATGTTGAAGGAATGGGGTATTGTGCATGTGTATTCTACTCCGTATATGCCCAGTGCGAATGGGTTGGCTGAAAGGACTGTTAGGACGATGACTGAGATTTTGCGAATGATGAGTAAGGGCGACAAGGATTAGGATATGTATGTAGGACGTGCAGTTTGGTTATATAACGCCACTCTGCAGAAGAGTATAGGTATGTCTCCTTGTAAATATGTGTTGAGTTTTGAAAGGATTGTCAGACCGCGGTTGGGTCTGTCAGAAGGTGATCGGGATTTGTGGAAGAAAGCAAGTGAAAGGTTTGAGTTTTAAGATTGGGGATAAGGTGTTGAAAGAGGTGGTTGAGATGGGAAGAATGAATGTGAATAAAGTAAGGGAGAAATTTGAAGGGCCTTTTGAGATTTTGGAAGTGAGACCGAGTGGATCGAGTTATGTTTTGGGGAAATTGCGAGTAGGTGGGGGAATGGATGAGGTTAGGGCACACCATAACCAGCTCCGTAAGTGGAGGGAAGTACCACAGTATGTTCGGGAGAATGCGATGAGTGAGTGGTTGAGGGTGAATAAGTATGAGCCGACTGTCGGTGAACAGATGGGTCTGGGAGATAGACAGTTGGTGTTGGTTGAGTATGGAAGAAAACGGAAGAGTGTGGAGAGAGGAAGTGGAAGGGAAAAGCGTGAACGGCATGGTCAGGGGGTTGGTGGTAGGGTGCAAACGGTTGATAAAGCGTGTGCTACGGATGACTTTGAGGGAATGAATGATACTTGTAGTGTATGTGGGTTTGAGTTGACAGGGACAAATAAGACTTCAATGAGAAGGAAACCGAGCAGTGAGGAGGTAGTTGGTAGGATGGATAAGTTTTTGCGGGAGTTTGACAGAAGTATGGATGAACTGAGTGGTTTGGTGGCTGAATTAGGGGAGATGTTGGAACCAGAGTTAGAGGACATCGGTGAAGTAGTGGATGGAATTTGGGAGGATGATATTAAGGGAGATATTGGGAGTTTGAATGAAAGTGGTTTAGAAGAAGTGAATGGCGATGTAACTGAAGGAGTGTATGATGGCCCTCAAACAAGATCCAGGGGGCCTGCATCTGAGCATCCTTGGGTGTTGCGAAAGGCAATTTAGTGTGGATGCTGTGAGTGTAAGGAGACGTTGTCAAATGTAATGGGGGAAGTAATATGGAGGAGTAATGATAGTAGTTTATATTTGACAACGTCTCCAAAAGTTGTATGTGTGAAATGGCGGTCGGAAGCATGTCTGTTGTGGCGCTCTGGAGTATGTCAGTGGAAGTCTGTTATAAGTCGTAAGAAGCAAGGCAGTTAGTGAATTCACAGAGTTGGTTTGGCAGCATGTCCATTGGTGGTTAGTTGGTTTTGTGGTATTTGATTGATTTTGGTGTTGTAAGGTTGTTGTGCGTGTGTCTGTCTGGTTTTGGTGAAGTTGAAGAGGTTGGGAGTGCATTTCTGGTGTCTGTGAGTGGTAGTTGGGGCAGTGCAGGTTGTTGTGCTGGGGGAAGTCGTGTGGTTGTCGTGTTCTTTCGGGCTATTGGTGTTCGTCTGCAGTGATTTGTTGGGTTATTGAGTTGTTGTGGGGTTGTGGGTCTCGGGTGGTTGGTTTGTGTTTGGTTGTCGGCGTGGTTGTGTGTCGGCTAGCCTATAGCCTATATCCAGCGGACAGCACAGCCTAGCCCTGAGTATCAGAAGCCAGAGGTGAGTACCTGTTTGTGTTTTTTTGTTCTGTATGTAGGTATGGGTCAATTGTTCTGTATTTTGTAGTGTAAAGAGAAAAGTGTGATTGAGGTTGGGTTTGGTAGCCAGACAGATTAAGTTTATGTGGGGGAGATTTGCTGCTTGCTCTTAAGCTTGTGATCCCGCCACAATACTAGAGGACCCACCCAACTGAATCCCCTTAACACATAGTTTCCAAAATTCCCAACCTGACTCATCCTCTTTCGCCTACACACACTTGCTACATGACCCTCCATTCCACATTCAACACATTTCGCATGCTGTTCTTTACACATCCTAGCATAATGCCCATTCTTCCCGCAGTTGCCGCAAACTATGTTCATACGGGTACCCCGATATCCATTAGCTATGTGCCCTGCCTGTCCACACCTATAACATTTAATATCCCTATCACCTATAACATTTAATATCCCTATCTTTCTTACACTCACTCACCAAATGCCCCGTCTGGCCACACCTGAAGCACGCTCCTAACGCCCACCGACATTCATTCTTCCTGTGTCCTGGCTTACCACATCTATAACACTGCTGCTCTCACTCACAACTTACTGACCCTACTCCTCCAACACTCCCACTCCTATCTCTTTTAGGGCTAACTACACTCACATTACTTGCCCTAATGCTCCCATCTACCACTCGCTCCGCCATTCGCCTCATCCCTTCCAAAACTGCCTCCCTATAGCTTTTAACCCTTAAACACCAAAGCGGTATTTTAAAAATCGTCTCCCGTATGCCGGTGGCGTTCGCGAGTGAGCGGTGAAGCGGAAAATGATATTGTTATGTTACAATAAAGTTTCATACATACTTACCTGGCAGATATATACATAGCTGGGACGACGGAGTCTTAGCTATGTATATATCTGACAGGTAAGTTGATTGTATGAAAATATGTTTTTTCAAAAAATCACAGCACGCTTAGTTTTCAAGATTAAGAGTTCATTTTTGGCTCCTTTTTTGTCATTACCTGAAGTTTAGTATGCAACCATCAGAAATGAAAAAAATATCATTATCTTATATAAATATTGGGATATATGACAGCGTGAAAAAAATTTCATATATAATTGTATACAAATCGCGCTGTGAGCAAAACGGTTAAAGCTAACGAGTTAATTTTTTTTCGTTGTATTGTACACTAAATTGCGATCATTTTGGTATATAACACATTGTAAAACGATCAAGGCAACACAGAGAAAATATTATCACAAAACGATGCATGAATTCGTAACACGCAGACGTAAAAAAAAGCTGTTTTCAAAAATTCACCATAAATCAAAATTTTGTGCTAGAGATTTCCCGTTTGTTGCAAAATGAAGGTAATTGATTGAATATTACTATACTGTAAGTGTTGTAGCTTACAATTGCAGTTTTCGACCATTTCGGTCGAGTTAAAGTTGACCGAAGGACGAATTTTTTTTCTATTTATCGTTATTTATATGAAAATATTTCAAAACTAATAAAAGCTACAACCATAGGTTGTTTTAAGTTGTATTCTACATAAAATTGCACACATTTCCATATATAAAACTTTATGTAATGGCTTTTTAAAATGGTGCAAACATTACGACAATCAGATGAAAAAATTTAAGATTTTTTCGGAAGAGTTACCGCGCGGACTTAAGGAAAAAGTTTATTTCATAAATTCACCATAAATCAAAATATTGTGCTAGAGACTTCCTATTTGTTGCAAAATAAAGGTAAATGATTGAATATTACTAGAATGTAATAGTTTTAGCTTACAATTGCGTTTATCGACCATTTCGCTCGAGTCAATGTTGACTGAAGGTTCAAATTTTGGCACTTATCGTTATTTATATGAAAATATTTCAAAACTGATAAAAGCTACAACTATGGGCTGTTTTTAGTTGTATTCTACATAAAATTGCACACATTTTCATATAAATTTGTTTGTTGCAAAATGAAGGTATTGATTGAATATTACTATACTGTAAGTGTTGTAGCTTACAATTGCAGTTTTCGACCATTTCGGTCGAGTTAAAGTTGACCGAAGGACGAATTTTTTTTCTATTTATCGTTATTTATATGAAAATATTTCAAAACTAATAAAAGCTACAACCATAGGTTGTTTTAAGTTGTATTCTACATAAAATTGCACACATTTCCATATATAAAACTTTATGTAATGGCTTTTTAAAATGGTGCAAACATTACGACAATCAGATGAAAAAATTTAAGATTTTTTCGGAAGAGTTACCGCGCGGACTTAAGGAAAAAGTTTATTTCATAAATTCACCATAAATCAAAATATTGTGCTAGAGACTTCCTATTTGTTGCAAAATAAAGGTAAATGATTGAATATTACTAGAATGTAATAGTTTTAGCTTACAATTGCGTTTATCGACCATTTCGCTCGAGTCAATGTTGACCAAGGTTCAAAAAATTTTTGGCACTTAACGGTTATTTATATGAAAATATTTCAAAACTGATAAAAGCTACAACTATGGGCTGTTTTTAGTTGTATTCTACATAAAATTGCACACATTTTCATATATAAAACTTGTTACTATGTAACAGCTAATTTAAAATGGTGCAAACATTACGACAATCGGACGAAAAAATTTCTTTTTTTTTTGGAAGAGTTACAGCGCGCACGTACGGAAAATTTTTTTTTTTTTTCATAAATTCACCATAAATCGAAATATTGTGCTAGAGACTTCCAATTTGTTGCAAAATAAAGGTAAATGATTGAATATTACTAGAATGTAAGAGTTTTTGGCTATAAGTGCATTTTTTTGACCATTTTGGTAGAACAAAGTTGACCGAAAGGTTGATTTATTTGGCACAATTGATATTTATAATGAAAATATTTCAAAACTGATAAAAGCTACAACTATGGCTTTTTTGTTTTAGTTGATTCTACATAAAATTGCACAACATTTTTCATATATAAAAAAAAAACTTTGTTATGTAAAACAGTAATTTAAAATGCAAACATTACGACAATCGGACGAAAAAATTTCTTTTTTTTTTTTGGTTTGGAAGAGTTACAGCGCGCACAGACGGAAATTTTTTTTTTTTTTTTGTTTTTTATAAATTAACACCATAAATCGAATATTGTGCTAGAGACTTCCAATTTGTTGCAAAATAAAGGTAAATGATTGAATATTACTAGAATGTACGAGTTTGGCTTATAATTGCATTTTTTGACCATTTTGGTAGAATCAAAGTTGACCGAAGGTTGATATTTGGGCACATTGATATTTATATGAAAATATTCAAAACTGATAAAAGCTACAACCATAGGGTTGTTTTACCTTGTATTCTAAATGAAATTCCGCCACATTTCCATATACAAACTTTATGTAACAGCTAACTTAAATGGTGCAAACATTACGACAATCGCACGAAAAAATGTATGATTTTTTTCAGAAGAGTTACCGCGTGGACGTAAGGAAAAAGTTTTTTTTCATAAATTCACCATAAATCGAAATATTATGCTAAAGACTTCAAATTTGATGCAAAATGAAGGTAAATGATTGAATCATACTAGAATATAAGAGTTTTAGCTTACAATTGTGTTTTTCAACCATTTCGGTCGAGTCAAAGTTGACCGAAGGTTGAAATTTTGGCACAACGTTATTTATATGAAAATATTTCAAAACTGAAAAAAGCTACAACCATGAGTTGTATTTTGTTGTATTCTACATGAAATTGCACACATTTTCATATATAATACTCCATGTAACGGCTAATATAAAATGGTGCAAAAATGATGTCAAGTGACAAAATAATTTCTGAGATGTGTCGCTGATACTTTTTGGTGCGAGAAGAAAGAAATTCGCGCTTGCGCACCTGGGTAACGATTGTAAACAAAACAATGCCTTGGTCCGTGAGCTCCCAGCATATCCCAACGCGTGTGATTCAAAAGTTTTTGCCTAGTAGGCCTATAACTATTTTTCCCGAAATTTTTTAAACTTTTTTATATCGACGTACCAATCGTCCAATCGGCACCCAACAGACAATTTATGTCGACGTTAAATACGTCCAATCGGCGTTAAAGGGTTAAACTCTGGTACAACCTCAGCTACCTCAGTCCTAACACTAACACTTCTACTCTCTTTCATACACCTATCTAACTTGTAATCCTCTACTATTTCTAAAATGATATTGTCATGATACAATAAAGTTTTATACATACTTACCTGACAGATATATACTTAGCTATAGACTCCGTCGTCCCCGACAGAATTTCAAATTTCGCGGCACACGCTACCGGTAGGTCAGGTGATCCCGCGCCTGCCGCTGGGTGGCAGGAATAGGAACTATTACCGTTTTAAGCCAGATTTTTTCTCTTGCCACCTGTCTCCTGAGGGGAGGTTGGGTGGGCCATACGATGCGTATATATCTGCCAGGTAAGTATGTATGAAACTTTATTGTACAATAACAATATCATTTTCATACATTTCAACTTCCCTGTCAGATAATATACTTTAGCTGATTGGCACCTTTGGCGGAGGGCAAGAGACAGCTAATTACTGACCCAATAGGTAAACAACATATGTTGTAGGTAATACAGTTAATTAATATACCCTAGTCCTACCTGTTTAGGCGGAAGATTCTTAGCTTGTGCTGAGAAGTCTGCTTCGCCTCAAAGCTTCAGCGAGGGTGTGCCCATATGGCTGGAGAAAACTCTTGAAAAGGACTGTCAATGGGGTCCTTATCCACTTACTCAACAGAACCTAATGGCAATTGTCACTGGAGTCTTATTCACTTACATGGACAATATACCTATGCCTCTTGGCATATAAGGAGTAAAATACTGATCCCGATCACCCGATCCTAACCGTGGATTAGTAAATATGATTGAAAAGGCTTTATCCCCCAAAACACCTTTAAACAACCTAAAAACTAACACCAATAATTTAAAATCACAATATATAAAATATAAGGACAAAAAATTAATATTAAGGATCAGTCTTCTCTCCTTTCCCAGCACTGTATCCGCTGATACATAAGGTCCTAGAGAAAAGCATTTCTCATATGTCACTCTCACATCTTTCAAGTAATGTGAGGCGAACACTGAGTTACATCTCCAATACGTGGCCGCTAAGATGTTCTTCATTGACATGTTCTTGTTGAACGACAATGATGTAGCGACTGCACGTACTTCGTGTGCTTTTACCCTTAAGGTCTTATATGCCTCACTATCACAGCTCATGTGGGCTTCCGTTATGATGTTCCTAACAAAAAATGCTAAGGCATTCTTTGACATAGCTCTTCTAGGGTCTTTAACTGCACACCATAAACTCTGATTGCAACCCTGCAACTGCTTCTTCTTCTGCAGGTAAAATTTCAAAGTTCTCACAGGACATAAAGTTCTTTCCATTTCATTCCCAACTAATTGAGAAAGGCCTTTATTACTTCAAAAGTCTAGGCCAAGGTCTCGAGGGGTTTTCATTTTTTGCTAGAATAAAGATTTAAAGGACAATACAGCCGAATCCTTTCTTAAAAAAACCAACCCACTCTAGAGTCAAGCGCTTGTAGCTCACTCACTCTTTTCGCAGTGGCGAGAGCTATTAAGAAAATGCATTTTCTAGTCAAGTCCCGGAAAGTAGCTTTATCGGGAGGTTAAAATTTCTCCGACATAAGGTATTTGAGAACCACATCCAGATTCCAACTAGGGGCAGAGAGAAGTTCTTAATTTTTAGTTTCAAATGATCTAAGCAAATCATGCAGATCTTTGTTATTCTCTATGTTCAGGCCCCTATTCCTGAACACAGCTGATAACATGCTCTTATAACCTTTAATGGTTGACACTGCCAAATGAGATTCTTCTCGTAAAAACAAAAGAAAATCAGCAATTTCGGTCACAGAGGTATCGGAGGAGGACAGCTTCTTCGCCTTACACCATCTACGGAAAACTTCCCACTTCGATTGGTATATCCGCATGGTTGAGGACCTCCTTGCTCCAGCAATTGCTTTTGCCGCTTCGCGAGAAAAGCCTCTCGCTCTGACCAATCTTTCGATAGTCGAAAGGCAGTCAGAGCGAGAGCGTGGATATTTTGTGATACCTCTCGAAGTGGGGTTGTCTGAGCAGATCTGTCCTTTCGGGAAGAGATCTGGGGAAGTCCACTATCCATTCCTGTACCTCTGTGAACCATTCTCTTGCAGGCCAATAAGGAGCGATCAATGTCATCCTCATTCCCTCCGAGGACACGAACTTTCTCATTACTTCCCCCAGCATCTTGAATGGGGGAAACACATAGCGTCTATGCCCTCCCAATCCATGAGCATGGCAATCTATGGATAGGGCTCTGGGATCGTCCCCCAGCGAGCAAAAGTTCTCCATCCTCCTGGATAGGAATGTTGCAAAACAGGTCCACTTGCGGCTTCCCCAAAGAGACCATAGTTGCTGGCAGACTTGTGAATGAAGGGTCCACTCTGTTGGAAGGACCTGGTTTTTCCTGCTCAATCTGTTCTGTCTTATATTCTTCCCTCCTTGAACGAACCTCGTCAGGAGTCGAATCCCTCTTTCTTCTGTCCATATCAACAGATCCCTTGCTAGTTGGTAAAGGGAGAAAGAGTGTGTCCCCCTTGTTTCTTATATAAGCCAGAGCCGTGGTGTTGTCCGAGTTGACTTGGACCACCAAGCCTCTGACTTCGTTCTCGAAAAAACTGCAGTGCTAAGTGCACTGATAAGAGTTCCTTTGCATTTATGTGCCAGGCCTTCTGTTCTTCTGTCCAACTGCCTGACACTTCCTTCGACCCTAGTGTTGCTCCCCACCCCGTGTCCGAAGCGTCTGAGAATAACACTAGGTGAGGGTTCTGAAGGGCCAAGGACACTCCTTCGTTTCTTGTCAGTGGTCCTAACCACCATCGTAAGTGGTTTTTGATACTCTCTCCTATAGGAAAGGTATCCAAAAGATCTCCTTTTCTTCTGTTCCAACTCCTTCTGAGATGGAACTGCAAGGGTCTCAGATTCAGTCTCCCTAGAGAGATGAACTGCTCCAGCGAGGAAAGCGTGCCCAGAAGACTGATTTTCTCCAACCCTTTCGAGATTCTTTCTTGGGATGGATACGCTCGAAAACCCGAGAATCCATCCGAATCCCAGATAGACGATAGTCTGACTGGGGATTGTGTGAGACTTCTCGAGGTTTACGAGCAATCCGAGGAGATCTGGTCAATTGAAGAGCTATCTCCAAGTCCTCCAAGCACTTTGTCTTGTCTGCGCTCTTATAAGCCAATCGTCTAGGTAAAGAGATATCCTCACCTCCTTCAGATGTAGCCATCTTGCTACGTTTCTCATCAACGCTGTAAACACCTGAGGAGCCGTCGAGAGGCCGAAACACAAAGCCCTGAACTGATAAATCCTTCCCTGCACCATGAATCGAAGATAGTATTTCTTTGACGAATGATGCAGGGGGACGTGAAAGTATGCATCTTGCAGGTCGAGGGAGACCATCCAATCTCCTGGACGGAGAGCAGAGAGAACCGAGTTGGATGTCTCCATGGAGAACTTTGTCTTCTCACGAAGCGATTCAATGCACTCACATCCAGGCCCCACAGGCCCCTCCACCCCCCGAGGCTTTCGGCACCAAAAATAGGCGATTGTAAAAACTCGGGAGTGCAGAATCCTGTACCACCTCGATGGCCTCCTTCTCCAACATTTGCTGCACCAGTCCAAGAAGGATCTCTCTCTTACAGGGTCTTAGTATCTCGCTGACAGCTCCCTCGGAGTCGTCGTCAATGGAGGTCTGTTCTTGAAGGGGATGAGGGTATCCTTTCCTCAGCACTTGCAGGGACCAAGAATCTGCTTTCATTGAAGCCCATGCTTCCGAGAATCCCAGAAGTCTGGCCCCTACTGGTGATTGGAGGACTGGAATCTCATTTTGCCATTCTTCTTTGGAACTCTAATGGAAGATCTTCCTCTTTCTCTCCTCCTCTCTTCCTTGGGGCGGCTCGGCTAAAAGCTACCTCGAAAGGGCTGTTGGGCAGGTCTTGGCTCCCTCTTCGAGACAGAAGCAGCTGGCTAGGCTTCTTAGCAAAATGTACCAGCAAATCCTGCGTTGCCTTCTCAGTAAGCGTATGGGAAATGTCCTTTACCAAACCTGAGAAGGAAACAGCTGTTTAGAACAGAGGGCGTACAAAAGAGAAGCCCTCTGTACTGGAGAGACTGCTTTGGTAAGAAAAGAACCAAAGACAGCCCTCTTCTTTAATACTCCTGTCCCGAACAAGGATGCCACTTCAGCCGATCCGTCCTGCACTGCCTTGTCCATGCATGCCAAAAACACTATGCAAGACTTCTGGTGTTCCAAAAACTGAGGGTCTGAGTCTTGTTGGCCAAAGCCCCAAGGGACCAATCTAGGAAGTTAAAAACTTCCAAGACAGGAATATTCCCTTGAGGAGATGGTCCATTTCAGACATTGTCCAGCTTGTTTTGGCTGATGGAAGTGCATGCCTCCTTGCCGAATCCACCAAGGTCGAGAAGTCCGCTTCAGCAGATGAGGGAAAAGAAAGTCCCATAGATTCCCCTGTGCTATACAAATCCCTCTCTTCCCTGATAGCCTGGAAGGGGGACAGGTAAACACAGTCTTCCCCGCCTCTTCCTTCCTTGGTTTTAAGCCAATTCCCGACCGACTGCAAAGCCCTCTTCATTGAAATGGTCGGTTGCATCTTCAAGAAAGAGGAAGACTTCGCAGCCTTCGTACTCGAAAAAAAATAAAGACCGAGGAGAAGGAGGGGCAGCAGGACTCAGAGACTCTCCAAATTCTTTTAACAAGAGGGCTGCTAGTATCTTATAATCAGAAAGACCTGCCCCTTGTTTTCTTCAGGAGTCCGAAACATCCTCTAATTCCGGTTGAGTTTTTATTCGGCGAAGAGTGTGCGACCGGAGGACTCCTCTCTCGGGAATGCACAGGGCTTGCAGCAACATCGGCTGCAACCTGACAAGGGCTACGGTCGCTTGTGAGACATCTTGAGTCCCTGCCAGGAGAAGGCCGATGTTCTTTTACCCTAAGGCCTCCTGACAAGGATGACGGCCGCCTGGTGCGACAACTTTCGTCCCTACCAGAAGTCCTTAAATGTCGTTCCCTTTTTTCATGATCAATTCCTTCCCGACAGGGGCTACGATCACCTGTGCGACACCTAGAGGCCCTGTCAGGGGAAAATTGATCTTGAGAAAAATCCCAAAGAGGAGCCTCCAAGTCCGCTTCAAACTCCGATAACTCATCCAAATTATATTCTGGATTGTACAAATCCTTGCGCTGCTTTCAGGCGCTCTAGAAGCTTTATGTCTTGTTTCAGCCGCTTCAGGCTTTGCAGGCGCCTTGCGCCTCCATTCGGACGCTTCAGGCTCTTCAGGCGCTTTGCGCCTCGTTTCAGGCGCCTCAGGCTCTTTAGGCGCTTTGCTTCTTCTTTCAGGCGCCTCAGGCTCCCTAGGCTCTTTGCTTTTCCTTTGAGGCGTTCTAGGCTCTCCAGGCGCTCTATGTTTCATATCAGGCGCTCTAGGCTCTCCAGGAGTTAAATATGATATTGTTATGATACAATAAAGTTTTATACATACTTACCTGACAGATATATACTTAGCTATAGACTCCGTCGTCCCGACAGAATTCAAAACTCGCGGCACACGCTACCGGTAGGTCAGGTGATCTACCATTCCCGCCGCTGGGTGGCGGAATCCCAACCATTCCGTTTTCTGAGCCAGATTTTCTCTTAGACCTGTCTCCTGAGGGGAGGCTGGGTGGGCCCTTAATCGTATATATCTGCCAGGTAAGTATGTATAAAACTTTATTGTATCTTAACAATATCATTTTTATACATGCGACCTTACCCGGCAGATATACTTAGCTGATTGACACCCTTGGTGGAGGGCAAGAGACAGCTATATATATAAACAAAATTCTAATAACGGGAAACAACAATTGTTGTAGGATATCAATCCTTGGTTCTTACCTGTTTGGGCTGAAGACTTCATGATTACTGTCATTTAGTCTGCCTGCCTCAAGAGCTTCAGTGAGGTAAACCACCTATGACCGAACAGCCCTTCTGGATCATGTCAATGGGGCTAGCCCGCTTACGCGACAGAACCTGCATGGATCGTACCAATGGGGCTTACCCGCTTACATGGCAGAGCCTGACCTGTATCTTATCAATGGGGCTAGCCCTCTTACATGACAGAGCTTTAGGCTTTACATAATGCACAACGAGGAGACCAAAAGTTAATCCGACCACCTGACCTCTCTAACCATGTTAAATCTAAGAACTGAAAAGGGTTCTTCCTATATCCTCTTTCAGTCAACCATAAAACAAACACCATAATGTTAAAATTACATAACCTAACTAATTAGGATTAACCTCAGCTCCTCCTCCAGCACTAAATCCGCGGACACATATGCTCCCAGTGAAAAGCACTTCATAAGTAACTCTCACATCCTTTAGATAGTGAGAGGCGAACACTGAGTTACACTTCCAATACGTGGATTCAATTAGATTTTGAAGGGACCACGTTTTATGAAAAGCCATTGAGGTTGCTATGGCCCTCACTTCGTGTGCTTTTACCTGAGGAGTTTAAATTGTTCTTCACCACATTTAAGATGCGCTTCCTTAATAACGTCTTTTATGAAAAAACGTAAGGGCGTTTTTCGATATTGGCTTGTAGGATCTTTGACCGAACACCAAGACTTTCCTGCGTACCTCCAAAAGAGACTTTCTTTGTAGATAAAATTTTAGCGCTCTTACTGGACAAAGGGTCTTTCCTTTTCTTCCCCCGTAAGAGAAGAGAGTGCCTTCACTTCGAAGCTTCTAGGCCCACGGTTTTGATGGGTTTTCGTTCTTGGCTAAGAAGAGAGGCTTAAAAGAGCAAATTGCAGCTCCTTCTTAAACCCCACTCTGCCCTCTAACGCTTGAAGTTCACTCACCCTTTTTGCCGTGGCTAAGGCGAACAGAATAGAGATTTCCTCGTCAAATACCCTAAAAGAACAATTATTGGAAGGTACGAATCTTTCAGACATCAAGTAATGCAGCACTATATCCAAGTTCCAACTGGGATTTTTATTAATCTGACTTTTTGAGGTCTCGAAAGACTAATAAGGTCATGTAGATCCTTATTGTCCGACACCTCCAGACCCCTATGCCTAAACACCGAGGCCAGCATACTTCTATACCCCTTGATCGTGTACCGCTAGGCCACACTTTCTTCTCAGGTAAAGAAGAAAATTTGCAATGTCGGTTTATAGAGGTACTGGAAGAGATAGCTCATGCGTCCTGCACCATCTTCTAAACACTTCCCACTTCGACTGGTACACGTAATGTGGATGGTCTCCTGGCTCTTGCGATTGCTTTGAAGCTTCGCGAGAAAACCCCTCGCTCTAACGAGTCCTTCGATAGTCTGAAGGCAGTCAGACTTAGAGCGGGGAGGTTTTTGTGATACCTGTCGAAGTGGGGTTGTTTGAGAAGATCGCTCCTTAGTGGGAGCGATTCTGGGAAGATCCACTATCCACTCCAGCAACTCTGTCACCCAATCTAGGGCTGGACAAAAGGGGGCGATCAAAGTTAATTTCGTTCCCTCTGAGGAGGCAAACTTTCTTATTACTTCCCCTACCAGTTTGAAGGGGGAAAAGCGTACCCGTCTATTCCCTTCCAGTCCATGAGGAGACCGTCTATCGCTATTGCTCTTGGATCCGCGATGGGGGAGCAATAATTCTCCAACCTCTTGTTCCAGTTGGTGCGAACAAGTCCACGTTCGGCCTTCCCATAACCCCCATAACTGATCGCACACTTGAGGTGGAGAGTCCATTCGGTGGGGAGCACTTGGTCTCTTCTGCTTAGCAGATCCGCTCGAAACATTTCTCTCTCCCTGAATAAATCTCGTTAGAAGAGAGTCTCTTCTCTTGCGCCCAAAGCAACAACTCCCTCGCTGTCTCGTAAAGGGAGAATGAATGAGTTCCCCCTTGCTTCCTGATATATGCTAGGGCTGCGTGTTGTCTGAATTGACCTGAATGATCGATCCTAATATCTGTTCTTGAAAGTGCAAGAGAGCTAGGTGAATGGCTTTCAGTTCCTTTTTGTTTATGTGCCAGGACACCTGAGCTCCTTCCCAGGTCCCGACACTTCTTGCGAATCCAACGTTGCTCCCCACCCTACGTCCGATGCGTCTGCAAACAACGCTCGGAGAGGGCTCTTTATATGCAAGGATATTCCTTGACCGAGTTTCTTCGGGTCTAACCACCACCGAAGATCTTGTTTGACCTTGTCCGTTATCCTGAATGACTCTTCGAGGTCCTGAGAACTTTGATCCCAGTTCTCCTTTAGATAATACTGAAGTGGTCTTAGGTGCAGTCTCCCTAGGGAAAACGAACTGTTCCAACGAGGAAATGGTTTCCCAGCAAACTCATCCATTTCCCTCGCGGAACAATGTTCTTTCCTGAAATCCCGACACTTTTGTAAGGCAGCGTTCTATTCTCTCTGTTGACGGAGACGCTAGAAAGCCCCGAGAATCCATCCGTATCCCCAGATAAACTATGTCTGCTGGGGATCCAACTGGGACTTCTCGAGGTTGACTAGGAGTCCCAATGACTGCTCATCTTTAATGTTATCGAAAGGTCCTCCAGACACTGTTGCTTCGACTTTGCTCGTATTAGCCAGTCGTCCAAATACATCGAAATTGATCCCCTCTAAATGTAGCCAATGAGCCACATTCCTTAGGATACCCGTGAAGACTTGCGGGGCCGTCGAAAGTCCGAAGCAAAGCGCTCGAAATTGAAACACTCTTCCCTGTGACATGAACTCTTAGGTATTTCCTTGATGCCGGATGAATGGCACATGGAAATATGCATCTTGAAGGTCCAGGGATACCATCCAGTCCCCTGGACGAAGAGCAGAAAGTACAGAGGAAGAGGTCTCCATCGAGAACTTCTTCTTGATCACAAAGACGTTCAGCGCACTTACGTCCAGAACCGGCCTCCACCCGCCGAGGCTTTTGGTACCAGGAATAGACGGTTGTAGAAACCAAATGGTGAATGGAGATCTTGAACCGGTTCTATTGCCCTTTTCTGCAACATAAGTTCTACTGCTTGCAGGAGAGCTTGACTCTTGACAGGATCGTTGTATCTCGCTGTTAACTCCTTGGAGTTCTTGTTAAGGGAGGATATTCCCTGAAGGGGATGAGGTATCCTCTCTCGAGGATCGAGAGGGTCCAGCTGTCCGCCCCTCTCTTCGCCCAGACTCTGGCAAATTTCGACAGTCTGGCGCCTACTGCTATCTGGAGGACTTCTTCTTCATTTTGCCTTCGCGAGGTCTCCTGGAAGGTCTTCCTCTGGTATCCGGTCTTCTACCCTCTAAAAGGGGTTCTTGATGAGGAAGAGGCTCCTCGAAAGGGCTGCTGAAGAGGTGCTTTATCCTTCTTTTGAAAAGGAACCGCCGGCTTGAACCTCTTTGCTGACTGTGCAGTAAATCCTGTGTGCTTTTCCAGCTAAAGATTTTGCGACATCCCTCACCGTGTCCTGTGGGAAAAGGTGGTTCGAAAGCGGCGAATATAGCAAGGCCGACCTCTGTAGAGGAGATACTGACTTGGACAGGAAAGACCCATACACTGCTCTCTTTTTCAAAACTCCCGATCCAAAAAGAGCAGCCACTTCCACCGAACCGTCCATCACCGCTCTGTCCAGACGCATAACACACTCGATAATTCTTCCATCGTGACAAATTCGGGATCTTGGGCTCTCTTCGCAAGGGCTCCCAAAGCCCAGTCCATAAAATTAAATACTTCGAGCGTCTAAAGAGTCCCTTAGTAGATGGTCCAGTTCACACATCCCCCAAGTAGCTTTTGCTGATAGTAGAGCGCGCCTCCTTGAGGAATCTACTAAGGAAGCATAATCTGCGTCTGCCGATGATGGCAGTCCTAAGCCCATAGGTTCCTGGGTATCGTACCATCTTCCAGGTTTACCCGTCAACTTTGAAGGGGGGCATGAAAAAACAGGTCTTGCCCGCCTCTCTTTTATTCTTAAGCCATTCTCCAAATCCTTTGAACGCTTTTTTCATACTAAGGGCTGACGCATTTTTACAAATGAGGATGCCTTTGGAGACTTCGTGCTCGATAGCAAAGATCCTGGTGAGGGCGGATCCGCTGGTTGCAGCTTATCTCCGAACTCCTGCAACAACAACAAGGACAATCTCTTATAATCAGAGACTACCACATCCACAGGTAATTCTTCATCCGAGACTTCTTCTAATTCTCCGGCTGCCGGAGATCCTTTCGGAGAAGAGCGGTTCTTAGTTGTCGAGGGACTTCTGTCAAACGAAGAAGAACGTCGTCCGTGTGACAAATCCTTGCTACTACAAGGCGCAATAGAGCTCTTAAACGCACGAGATCTTCTCTAGGTCACCTGTTTCCTACCAGGTGAAGGGCTCCTACTCTCCGAAGAACTCATAAATGCGAAGGGGTCTTACTCTGACCTAAGCCTCGTACAAGGCGCCTGGCGCCTACTCGACTCCTGACGCCTGCTCGACTCCTGGCGTCTGATAGACTCCCTGGCGCCTACCGACTCCTGACGCCTGCTCGACTCCTGAAGCCTGCTTGATTCCTGGTGCGCCTGCTTGACTCCTGGCGCTGTCGTGACTCCTTGTTAGGCTCTTGACGCCTCTCACAAGACTCCATGGCGTCTGTTAGGCTCCATACGCCTGTAATATTCTTGGCGCCTACTAGGTTCTGTGTTTCTCACAAGCTCCTGCTTCTTAGGCTCTTGACGCCTATCCTGATCCTCAGAAGAGGAGTCCGACTCCTGACTTCTCCTAAGAGACGTAGCTGATTCGCTTGCTCTGCGAGCGGCTACCGCTGGGAACTTTCTTCCATATAGATAGGAGAGGATCGTTTAAAGGGAGAGAACGAGAGAGTCTCTCCGGAGACGAGCGCCTGCTAGAGTGAGGAACTTCTCTCCTACCAGGAGAAGATAATTTTGATCTCTTCACTGGAAGGGAGGAGTCTTTCCTTCGAGACGAATCCTTATGTAGAGCGCCTACCAAGGAGGATATATGCTCCTGTAGATTAAGCAGGAAAAGCTTTGTCGGATCTTGAGGCGCTGGAGACGGTCTTCTCGCCTCTTACTAGTCGAAGGAAATCCTCTGGAAATCGCTCTGGGCTTGAATCAAAAGCGTCTCCTTTCGGCGCTACCCACGATCTCTTCAGAGGACGAGACTTCGAAGCAGAGCTCCATCCACGCTGGACGAGGAGGAGTCCGACGCAGAAAAAAAACCACTCTTCCAGGATGCCTTTTCTACGGCTATCCAAGGCAGCCTGGGTCGATACTTCAGGGTCTGCCGAAGGGACGCCTGATCGTTGGGGATGCTCCACATCCTCCCTGCGGCTTTTGACATTCCTCCTCCCCTGGTCCTGGGAGTTTGAAGCGGTCTAGGCTAGGAGCAATGCGGAGCCGATCAGACGCCCCTCCACTGCACTGGGGTCACTGTATTCACTGGCACTCTTACCTTGTGTTACCATGGCTTTAAGCTGCTCCTGAAGCTCCCTGATCGAGGATCTCATTTTTTCCATTTCTGAAAAATGAATCCTTAGATTCAACACAGGGAGAAGGGGCTGAGGTTATGGGAGAAACATCATCTAGTTTGTTAATCTCTGATTCAGGCTCAAAAGAACAAGATCTACTCGAGCTTCTAGCTGACGCTTTCCTAGCTCTATCCTTCTCTCTTTTCTTAATATAGAAGCTAAATCCTTCCATCCTTGCTCCGAAAGCCCTTCATTCAGCACAACGTTCTATCACCGCACATTCAGAACCTCTACATTTACTACAAAGCGTATGAGGATCTACCTCTGCTTTAAACAACCTAGTTCTGCATTCTTCCCTTGCACAAACCCTAACTTAGGTGTTACTTTAACTTCAGCCATCTTAATAGAAAAACCAAATCCAAGTCCTAATCCAGTCCAAAATAAGCGTATGCCAATCCCGAGAATAAACAAGAGTACTTCACCAAATGAGTCCAACCAATTCTCGGCAAAAGAGCAGAATTCCAATCAGGAGAGACCAAACAACAGTTGTTGCCGGCCTCAGCGACAGAGAAAATCTGGCTCAGAAAACGGGAATGGTTGGGATTCCGCCACCCAGCGGCGGGAATGGTAGATCACCTGACCTACCGGTAGCGTGTGCCGCGAGTTTTGAATTCTGTCGGGACGACGGAGTCTATAGCTAAGTATATATCTGCCGGGTAAGTCGCATGTATAAAAATTTCCTTTTAGCCACTTCAGGCTTTTCAGGCGCGTTGCGCCTCATTTCTCTTACTTGAGAGCTTTACGCCTCATTTCAGGCGCTCCAGACTCTTTCGCCTCGCCAAAAGAGTTCCAGGATCTTCAGTTACTTTGCGCCTCCTTCTTCCGGCGCTTCAAGCTCTTTGCGCTCCTTTCAGGAGTTCGTCCGATTTCGGGAGTTCCCAATTTTACTCCTCGATACGGACATCTCATGTGCTTTCTTTCTAGTAGGAAGTTACCTATACACATCTCGTCGCCTTGACGGTGTTTTGCGCTTGACAGTAGCCTGACGTTTGGCTGGCGCCAGGCTTCTGGCAGGCGCCTCGTCCGAGCTCTCAGATAGTTCTAAAGGATGGGATCTTTTTGATAGGGAGAAATCTATCCTTCTTTCTAGGCTGATCAGATTTAAGAACTACTAAGGAAGATATCTGTTTCTGCATATCCTCTAACATCTTCGTAGCTACGTCTCTCTTTCCAACCTCCGATGCAGGAGAAGAAGCTTCTGAATATACATTCTTCTTCCTCCTTTTCCGGATATTCTTCCGGAAATTCTTCAGGGCTTGAGTCGAATGAAGGAGACTTCCAAGTTCTCTTCGAAGGTCTCGACAATCTATCTGAACTCATCCTTTTTTAGATGAGGAATCAGACGAAGAAAAACACTGTTTCAGGACGTCTTCCAACGACTATCCTTGGCAGCCCGGGACGTAACTACAGGATCTGCCGAGGGGACGCCTGACCGGTGGGGATACTCTGAAACCTCCCTGCGGCTTTCGACATTTTCTTCTCCACTGGTCTTGGGAGCTTGAAAGAGGTCTAGGCCTGGGAGCGAGACAGAGCCGATCAGACGCACCTCCACTTCACTGGGAACGCTTTCACTGCACTTACCTTCCAGTTCTTTAATTTTTTGTTCCATATGTTTAAGCGAAGCTTTCAGACTCGCAATTTCAGATGTTGAGCTTGCCGAGTCCGATAATCGGGAAGGTAAAGCTGTATGGGATGGAAACAATAGGGTTATCAATAGGCAATAGTCCGCTAAACGGCTCAGTTAGAGACCAACCTACTTACACTCTTGGAAGAGGCTTTTTCTAGCCCTATCTCTCTCCAACTTTCTTAGGTAGGAATTAAGCAACTTCCATTCCTCCTCATTCAAATTCTTGCACTCATCACATGTATTCAATTGAGAGCATACATTCCCTCTACAATTTTTACAAGTGGTGTGAGGATCCTCCGAAGCTTTCGGCAGTCTCACAAAACAATTCTCATTCACACACACTCTGAACGAAATCGACACGTCAGACATTATGAGAAATTCCAAAGCCAAATCCAAAATAACAGTCCACAATAGCGTATGCCAAACCAAAGATCCAACTACGTCACCTAATAGCAGTCCAAAAGATCAACGGCGTAATGAAATTCGAAATTTAAGTCAGGAGGAACTAGCAACGATGTTACTAGTACCGCGACAGAAAAATCTGGCTTAAAACGGTAATAGTTCCTATTCCTGCCACCGAGCGGCAGGCGGCGGGATCACCTGACCTACCTGTAGTGTGTGCCGCGAAATTTGAATTTCTGTCGGGGACGACAGAGTCTATAGCTAAGTATATATCTGACAGGGAAGTTGAATGTATGAAACGTATATATCTGTCAGGAAGTAGTATAAAACTTTATTGTATCATGACAATATCATTTTTATACATTCAACCTTCCTGCCAGATATATACTTAGCTGATTAGCACCCATTGGTGGTGGGTAAGAGACAGCTAACTACTGAAATAGACAGGTAAACAACATATGTTGTAGGTATTAATAAACCTTGGTTCCTACCTTATTAGGCTGAAGACTTCGCGGCTACTGCCTAGGAGTCTGCTTAGCCTCAAGAGCCTCAGTGAGATATTGATCTATGGCTAAGAGTTCTTGTGGGTCTGCCAATGGGGTCTTATCCACTTACTCGGCAGAGCCTAAAGGCCTTTGTCATTGGGTGCTATTCCACTAACATGACAATACACCTTGTTCAAGGAGCACAACACCGATCCCGATCACCTGATCCTAACATCCATGTTAGTTCTAAGATTGCAAGGAGTTATCCCCGAACTCCTTACAAACAACCAAAAACTCGAAACATAATTACACGTTCATTTATAACAAAATATACCAAAAAAAAAAAAATTTTGTACCCCCCTACTAGCCATACATACCCTTGATCCCCTACCAGCAATGACACAATGCGCCCGTGCGACATCAGTGCGCTTGCTAATAGAAAACCAAGCACATATCTGACAAAGGGTTTATGTACGTTAAAGATAAAAATATTTTAAGGATCAGTCTTTGCTCCAAGACCCAGAACTGTATCTGCTGATACAAATGGACCTAGAGAGAAGCACTTCTCATAAGTCACTTTCCATCCTTCAGGTAATGAGACGCAAACATGAATTGCACCTCCAATAAGTAGTCTCAATGATATTTCTGAGAGACAATATTCTTTTGGAACGCCAGGGACGTTGCTACTGCCCTCACCTCATGGGTCTAAACCTTTAGAAGACCGAAGGATTCATCCGAGCAGTTCTTGTGTGCATCAGTAATCACGCGCTCACAAAGAAGGCCAAGGCGTTTTTTGGACATGAGTCTTTTGGGGTTCTTCACAGCACACCAAAGACCTTGTTGACATCCTCCCATCTGTTTCTTTCTCTCTAAATAAAATTTAAGAGCTCTTACTGGACAGAGAGACCTCTCTGTCTCTCTGCCACGAGGTTAGATAGGCCTTTACCTCAAAGCTTCGGGCCAAGGTTTTTGATGGGTTCTTGTTTTTTTCGCCAGAAACAATGTCTGGAACGAGCAGATAGCCGCATCTCCTTTGAATCCCACTGTGGAGTCCAGAGCGTGCAATTCGCTCGTCCTCTTGGCTGTAGCGAGAGACAACAGGAATAAGCATTTCCTATGACATCGAGGAAGGAAGCCAGATGTAGAGGCTCAAATTTATCTGAGGTAAGGAATTTCAGGACCCACATCCAGATTCCAACTAGGTGTTCTAGGAGCTGCTGATTTTGAAGTTTCAAGGACCGAATCAAATCATGTAGATCCTTGTTCTCTGCAATTTCTAGCCCTCTATTCCTGAATTACTGAAGACAGCATGCTTCTGTTCCTTTGATTGTCGAACAAAAACGGAAAAAAGGTGCGATTCCTCTCTCAGAAAGAGGAGGAAATCGGCAATGTTAACTATAGAGGTACTGGAGGAGGACAGCTTCTGACTCTTACACCACCTCCTAAAGACTTCCCACTTCGATCGGTATACTCTTCTCGTCGAAGATCTGCGGGCTCGAGCGATAGCGCCTGCAGCCATTGCAGAAAAACCCCTCGCTCTGACAAGTCTTTCGATAGTCGAAAGGCAGTCAGAGCGAGTACGGGAGGGGGGATGGTGATGAAAACCTCTCGAAGTGGGGTTGTCTGAGTAGATCTGCTCTGCTTGGTAGAGATCTGGGTAAGTCCACTATCACTCCAGTACCTCCGTGAACCATTCTTGGGTGGCCCTGCCAAAATGGGGCTATTAGGGTCAACTTCGTGCTCTTTGAAGCTACGAATTCCTGAGTACTTCCCCCAGGATCTTGAACGGGGGAAAGGGCGTAGGCGTTTAAGCCGACCAATCCAGAGAAACAAACGCGTCTATTGCAAGGCTCTTGGATCTTCCACTAGAGAGCAAAAGATCTCTACTCTTTTGGAGAGGAACGTCGCAAACAGTCTATGTCAGGCCCACCCCCACAGGGACAAAGACTTCGGCACACTCTGTGTGTAGAGTCCACTCTGTGGGAAGGAACCTGATTCCTCCTGCTTAGTCTGTCCACTCTCACATTTTTTATCCCTTGCACAATCTTGTGAGGAGAGTTATGCCTCTTTCCTCTGTCCAGGTTAACAGTTCTTTTGTTAACTGATAGAGGGAGAAAGAATGCGTCCCTCCTTGCTTGCATACGTAAGCCAGAGCCGTGGTGTTGTCCGAGTTTATCTGTATCACCCCGCCTCTGACTATCTCCTCGAAGAATCTTAAGGCTAGGTGTATGGCTACTAGTTCTTTGCAATTGATGTGCCAGGACACCTGTTCCTTTGTCCAGGTGCCTGACACCTCCCTTGCTCCTAGCGTCGCTCCCCATCCCGACTCCGAAGCGTTGGAAAATAACACTGGTCTGGGTTCTGCAGGGCAAGCGACACGCCTTCGTTCTTCTGAAGAGGAAGGATCCACCACTTCAAGTGATTTTTTATTTCTTGTGGAATCGGGAAGGTGTCAGAGAGTTGTCCCGTCTTCCAACTCCACACCCCTTTCAGGAAAAAACTGAAGAGGGCGAAGGTGAAGCCTCCCAAGAGAGAAGAACTTTTCTAGCGAGGGACAGAGTCCCTAAAAAAAAGGCATCAGATAATCCCTCGCTGAACTGCTCTCTCTCTCAAGAAGCTTGAGATTCTCGACAAACTCGAGTGATTCTCTCTCGCGAAGGAAATACGCGAAAACCCCGAGAATCCATCTGAATCCCAGATAGACCAAGTTCTGGCTGGGGATCAGTTGCGACTTCTCGGGGTTCACGAGTAATCCCAGCGATTCTATCATCTTTTCTTGTATAATAAGTCCCCTCAAGCACTGAATCTCCGACTTGGCCTGATCAGCCAGTCGTCTAAGTAGAGGGAGATGTTATTCCCTCTAGGTGAAGCCATCTCGCTACATTCGCCATCAGGTTGGTGAAGATCTGTGGAGCTGTAGAACAGGCCGAAACACAGAGCCCTGAACTGAACATCTTGCCTCCTATCATAAATCGAAGATATTTCTTTGACAAGTGGTGAATGGAACGTGGAAATATGCATCTTGCAAGTCCATAGAGACCATCCAATCTCCTGGACAAAGAGCTGACATTACTGAGGCGGATGTTTCCATACGGAACTTCTTTTTCTGAACAAAGCGGTTCAGAGCGCTTACGTCCAGTACTGGTCTCCACCCCCCCGATGCCTTTGGTACTAGAAATAGGCGATTGTAAAATCCCGGGGAGTGTGGATCCTGCACAAGTTCGATGGCCTCCTTTTCCCCCATTTGCTCTACCATTTGAAGGAGAGTCTTTCTCATCACAGGGTCTCTGTACCTCGCTGACAGTTCCCGAGGAGTAGAGGTTAGGGGAGGACTGTCCTCGAAGGGGATTACGTATCCTTTCCTTAGGACTGAAACTGACCAAGGGTCGGCTCCCCTTTTTGCCCAGGCTCCTGCAAAGTTCAGGAGTCTGGCGCCTACTGGTGCTTGGAGGATCATCAAGTCATTTTGCCTTCTTGAATGGTCTGAAGGAAGACCTTCCTCTCTTATCAGAGCTCTTCTTCTGGAAGGGACGAGCCGCTGCACCTCCACGAAAGGGCTGCTGAGGAGGAACGAGAGTCCTTTTTATTCATGGACACTACAGGACGACTCTTCTTAGATGTTTGGACAAGTAGGTCTTGTGTCGCCTTCTCAGTTAGCGAGCGAGTATATCCTTCACTAACTGAGAAGGAAACAGATGATCTGACAGAGAGGCGAACATAACGCTGTCCTCTGGCTCGGAGAAACCGCTTTGGATAAAAGGGATCCATATACCGATCTCTTCTTCAGAAGACCAGCACCAAATAGGGAAGCAACTTCTCCCGAACCGTCTTGTACTGCCTTGTCCATGCAAGACAGGACGCTATGGAGAATCTCTGGGCTCTTAAGAAAATCCGAGTCTTTAGACTTATTAGCCAGAACTCCGAGAGACCAATCCAGAAAATTGAACACCTCTAAAGTGATGAAAAGTCCCTTCAGAAAGTGGTTCAATTCTGAAATGCTCCACGTAGATCTGACCGAGACTAACGAGTGACGTCTGGAGGCATCCACTAAATTGGCAAAGTCCGCGTCTGCCGATGCAGGAAGAGAAAGACCCATAGCCTCTCCTGTCCCGTACCAAATACCTCTCTTTCCATGGAGTTATTGAAGGAGGCACGCAGAATACTGTCTTTCCCAACTATTTCTTTCTTAGTGCCCCATCCAAGAATCCAAAGATTGGAGGGCCTTTTTCATTGAAATCGCAGGTTTCATTTCAGGAAGGCCGAGGATTTCACAGTAGCCATACTCGAAAAGAGAGAAACGAGGAGAAGGAGGAGCGGCTGGACTAAGAGATCTCCAAACTCTTGTAGTAACAAGGAGGCTAAGTCTTGTAGTTTGAGAGTCCCTCATTTGTAGAAGCTCTCATCAGACAACTCGTCCAAACCCCGATCCGACGAAGGAGAAAGCTCTCGTTTGGAGGAAGAGTCTTTCCAAGACCTCCTACGATCTGAAGGAGAGGAGCTTCTGTTTGGAGAAGAGTCATAATTTCCAGATATGAGTCTATTCGTATCTTGCCTCATGGAAGAACTCGACTCCTGACTCCTGACTCCTGACTCATGACTCCTGACTCTGACTCCTGACTCCTGACTCCTGACTCTGACTCCTGACTCCTGACTCCTGGCTCTTGCCTCCTGCCTCTTGCCTGGGTGACTCCTCACTCCTGGCTCTTGACTCCTGCCTGCTGGGAGACTCTTCGCTCCTGACTCTTGGCTCCTGCCTCCTGCATGACTCCTCACTCCTGGCTGGTGCCAGACGCCTGATCGGCTCCTCGCAACTTACAAGTGTCTTGCGTTTAGACAATTCCTTACGTAAGGTTGACTCCACGTTCTTGCTAGGAGCCTCACCTCGAGTAGGAGCATCGATCCTGGCGGCAGGTACCTCCACACGTCTGGAGGACCTTTTGATAGGAAGGGAAGGTGTCTTTCCTACTAGGAGGCTCCTTTGAAAGCACTCCTACTAAAGACGATATCTGTTCCTGCATGGAAACCAGAAACCTCTTAGTACCTCCTCTTTATCCTCTCGGGAGGAGGAGAAGGAGGAGGGGAGGAGTCCATGACCTCCTGACTCCTTCTAACTATGGGCGACAAAATGGCTCTTTTTGCCCTCTTAACCTCCGAAGGAGACTCCTCGGGAAGTGTTCCGGGCTCGAGTCAATAGTCGGAGCCTTCCAACTCCTCTTCAGTGGTCGCGAGCGATCCGAATCCCTCCAATCACGTCTATAGGAGACGAAGATCCCGACGAATAAAAACAACAAATCACGCAGGACGCTTTTTACAATAGCGATCCCTGGCAGTCTGGGGTGTCACAGAAACTGCCGAAGGGACACCTGATCGGTGGGGATTCTCCACAACCTCTTTTCGGTTTTTGACATTCCTTCTCCTCTGGGCATGTGAGCTTAGAAGAGGTCTAGACCTAGGAGCGTTGCGGAGCCGACCCGATGCCCCCTCCACTACACTGGGACACTCACATACTGTCACTGAAAAATCACTAGCCTTACCTTGCAGGCAGCCATTTTGTTTTCATTAACTTGAAGGCTGATTTTAGATCCGCAAGTTCTTTCGCTGAATCTACAGGTTCTGCAATAGGAGAAGGGGCTGAAAAGGAAGGAGAAGTAGCAATACTTACCCTGGGGATGATCCCAAGCTAGGAATTAGTTCATTCGATCTCGAACTACTTAAACTTCTAGAAGAAGCTTTTCCTCACTCTTTCTCTTTCTAACTTTTTCAAATAATTAGTTAGATTCTTCCACTCACTCTCACTCAAATTCTCACATTCCTTGCAAGTATTAGTGAAAGAACATTCATACTCCCTGCAACCCTTGCATACAGTGTGAGGGTCTACCGAAGCTTTCGGCAACCTCACCTTACAGCCTACATTCACACAACGTCTCACAAACCATTCCAGCGTCAGACATTTTAAAGAAAATCCAAATCAAGTCCACAAAACAGTCCACAAAAGCATATGCCAATCAACAATCCAGATACGTCACCAAAAGTCGGTCAAGAAGATCAATTGCCGGTGAAAAAAGAAAAACCAATCGAGAGGAACCAACAACAATGTTGACGGTCCGGGCGACAGAAGAATTCTGATTAGAAAACGGGAATGGTTCCTAGTCCTGCCACCCAGGGCAGGGCGGTAGATCACCTGACCTACCGGTAGCGTGTGCCGCGAAATTTGAAATTCTGTCGGGGTGGACGACGGAGTCTATAGCTAAGGTATATATCTGGCAGGGAAGTTGAATGTATAAAAATGTTGTTCCAGGTCAACATTTCATTCGTCATCGCATTTTCTCCTTACGTTTCAGATTTATAAACTCACACACTCTCTCTGGTACAGTCGCCAACAACTTTCACACTAAACTCCTTACACTCATTTATTCCTTCATCCCCAACTTTTTCTGGCTAAACTCCTTACACTCATTTATTCCTTCGTCCCCAACTTTTCCTGGCTAATGTTTCTAACCTACAGACTACATCAACGACTCACCAACATTCATTCTTGCCTCTTGAAAATCTTGCTTTCTCCTATACTATCTAATGCTACTCTTTATCCTCTTTGCCTGTTCTACAATCCTAGCTTTTACACTCTCATACGGCACATTCCCTACACTCATCATTTACCCCATACATACTCAACAAAAATCCTGTCAAAAAGCTACATAACTCCTTGGCCAGACTCTCTTGTTATCTCCATAATTCTTTAAATAAAGTCCCCTATGTCCATACTACCATATTCCTCATATTGTGCACATCGGGGTATCTCTCTCATATCACAGCCTTTCGTACTTCCTGCTCACTCTCACTTTCGCTACTTCCATTCTGACCCCTCTCCCTCCCTCTTCCGAATACAGCGAGTCAACTTCCATACTCACGTCCAATACTCTTGACTACACTCTTCTTACCCTTCTTCTTTCTATCTATCTGTTTCCACTCACCGCTATCCAAATCATCTCAGCCCTTTCCCCAATGATTCAGTCTGGTCTCATCCTGTCCATCCCCTTACCAACCTTCTTTCCTTAGTCATCTTCTTTTCTTCAGCCCCCTTCTTATTCTTGTCTTAGGTTTATCCTTATCCTGTGTTTTCCCTTCTTTCCTTACCTATCACAAATCACCTTTGTCACTCATACTCTCATCCACTCACTCTTCCACTTTCTTTACTATGCCTGGCCCGTACAAGACCCAGTAGGCCTACTCCTACAGCTCCCTCTCCCATGAATCCCTTCATCATTTCCTACATCATCTCTTGCACTGCATTCATCATTACCCGAATTTTTCATCTATTTTCTCAACCATTCTCTCTTCCGCTCCTTTCACCTCTTTTTTCATTTCCACTTTCACACTCCTTAGCATTCCTCTCATTTCCTCTAACTCGCTCTTCAGCCTCTCATTCTCCACTTCAATCTTCCTTAGCTGCCCTCATCAACCTCAGTCCTCCTTCAGCCTCTCCATCTCCTTCAACCCTTCCAGCCTCCACCAATCACACAACTCACTACCCCAATCGTCCTGCAGCTCGCCGCACCAACCAGTGCCTGTTTCGGCGCCAAAAAATAATGTGGCGGGATCACAAGCTGGCAAAATTCCCCCCACATAAACCTAATCACTCCAGCTGCCAAATTCACGCTCAGCCACACTTTCCTCTTAAACACTACAATATTCACGCAGGACAATTGACTACATACTACACACAGAAACAAACAAAAACAAAAAACCACAACCTCACATATAGCAAACAGCAAACAACAAAGAACTCAGCCACAATACATGACCACTACACAAACAATCAACAACACAAAAAAGCAACATAAACACATAACAACACCAAGGAATGCCCAACAGCTCGCTAACAACAACCCTCAACAAAACTCACAAGCACAACAAATCCAATAGCACAGGCACAAACAATTCCAAAGCAAACAACATCAAACTTAACAGCAGCAAATCAACAAAAAAAACACAACTCAAACGACTTCCAATCCTTCAACAGACTGCTGTCGACACTACTTGTTATCACCAGCTCTCACCAAAGACTGACTCAAAACACTCACTCAAAACACAGAACTCTAACAACAACAGCACCAACAGACAACCCAGAACTCTCCTACAGCTAATCAATCGTTAACCATCCAACCACCAATTGCTCTCTCTCTCTCTCGTCTCTCTCTCTCTCTCTCTCTCTCTCTCTCTCTCTCTCTCTCTCTCTCTCTCTCTCTCTCACACACACAGACGTTGTCAAATGGAACTCATAACTCCTCCATACTATGTTTTAATATATGCCTGCATTTGATCCGTTAGACCAACTCGTTACATCGACGACCTAAATTGCATTAAATTTTCCTACATGAAATATACAAGGAATGTCGATCATATTGAGTGTACTCATCCTCCGTTTGCAGGCAGTACTGGAGCGATGAGTTGTTGCATCTTCGCTGGGATGGTCTGGAAGAGTCTAAGTTGGGGGAGGATCCTTTGCAGTTACTATAATTCCATTTTATGGGCCGAGTCCATTATCAAAAGAAAACAAGCAGAGAAAAGCCAAGGCGAAATCCAAAACAAGCAAGGGCGACAACAATCTTATCCAACGTGGTAGGGGATCGGGCTGTGACCAAAGGTTCGCACGCTGCAAGAAATGTCTTGACAGCGGCGGGCGAACAAAAAGAGATTGGCAGGAGTAGTCACTGCCGGAGGCCGGCGGCTGGCGGCAGTGCTGCCAACTGCGGACAGGTGACTCGGTAACAATGTTTACCTGCAGCGTTGTAGCATTGGCAGTTAAAATTTTACCTAAGTGTTCGTAATTTTTATGGGGTGTTGTTCAGGCTGGTCAGGGGACCAGGGCTAATTCAGGTGTTCAGGTGGTGTATTGCAATATTATTTTTTCAGTACAACCCCTCACTTCATCAAAAATTAACCCTTCCTATCCTGTTATACTGCCATGTCTTTCACAACTCCTTTAATCACTTTTCTAGTTTTATGTCTACAGAGTAAAAAAGACACAAACACCACATATCAAGGCAGAAGAAATAGTTTTCTAACATCCACCACAGCCAAAGAAAACATGCTGGCTTACAGCAAGTATGTAGGGTACTTTCCCCTATTACCTGACTATCTCCAATTAACCACCTTATCACCATGTTTCAATGACTCTCAAAATCTCACTCAGGAATACTCCTACATATAAAGCAATGGTTGTAGGCTATTCCAGTAGGAACAACATATGTTCTGGCAGTTGCAGTTGTGTGGATGCACTGAGATATAGCTATTGACAAAAAACTAAATGAAATCTGATATTAGACTACTATCTACTTTAGCTGACAACTCCCCTGTTATCAACTAACTGGTAAATCTAAACCAAACAAATGATATGTAGTGCTTACCTGTAAAACAAACTGACCATTTAGCATTGTGTTTCTCTTTTTGAACCAATCCAAATGGAAGACAACACGATGCTAGTTCTGTTAAACTGAATGCAACCACTGTTCATAAACTTTCTCATATATCACCCTGGTGTTGCCCATCTGAAAGACATCATGAAAGATTATTATAATAATATAGTATATACTGTAGCTTGAAATAAACAAAGCTTAACTAAAAATATTTAAACACCTTCTAGACTTTTAGTCAAGTTCATTCACACTTAATATTCGTAACAAAATCCTTGCAAATGCATTAATGGCATTGAAAATTTTCAAAGGTGTTTTCATGCATACACATAACATCTTCATCTACTATTCTGGTCTGCAATCCATTGTTTCTTACTTAGAATGGCTGATCACCAAACTCACACAGGTAAGAAATTCTAATAGACATTGTTCATACTGTTTAAAACTCCCAACCCCACCCTCAAAATAAAATCACAATTCAGAACTTCCAAAAGTAGTTAACAATGAAGGAAAGCATCTGGATTGTGTGAAACTAGATCTAGGATTACTGGAATTTGTTCAAATTTTCTGACTGAAAATCACATGAATACATAACCTAAAACAACCTAAGATTGTGGTAGTCGAACCACTCAGCACCCTATTTCTTCTTACTTCACCTGGGGTAGAAGGCCTGAATGCTCCCAGCTTTTTGTTAAGTGTCCTGCCAAATGGGTGAAATGCCATAATAAGGTTTTGTTGTTGTCACTGCAATCTTTATCTAGTTTAGGTTTCTCACATATTGGGTAAGATCTGGTAACTTCCCACCTTGTGACCTCAACATGGATACCATACATATGCTGCCTACAACTTCTTAGATTTTTGCAATTAAACAGAAAAATATAGCAAAGGTCAAATACATCCATGCATAAGCATATCAAACCACAGTTGACTGCATTGTATAGACACAATTTCTAAAATTGTGTCAGCCACTGATGAATGACAACCTTTCCCCAACAAACCTTTGAGAAAAATAATGCTTTTTAACAGAGGTGTTTATTTTCTAAGAGATGTTTTCTTACTGTCACTGTTGATTCCTTGCATTTTTTCACAAGGGTCTCACTCCACTGAAGTTGTTCTGTGAGACCCACAAATTCAACTTGTCATGTACATAAAATGTAATGCAGACACATTCTGAGATTGGTTCTATACAGCAAATTCTACATCAATTGTAAAATCTACACTATCATAGCATTCAGAGAATATCAGTCTCAAATTTTTTGTTGAAGGCTTGATATTCTCTGTCCTCCTAATATCAAGTGACAGTCCTGGGAGAAACAAAACAAATGAAAAGCTTTAAAGCCTACCTTTAAATTGCATCATGGCTTGAATAACTTAGATGATCATTACAAATAGTACTTTAAATATTATTCTAGCTCAGATATTAAGCCACTACATGTCAAACAATACAGGCATAATCCTGTTAAGCAATGGAGACCCTTTCATTAATCTTGATGCTCTATTTAGTATTTTAAGCTGCTTCCTAAATTGCACCTTAGGAAGATGATAATGATAATGGATAAGAACTTTTCTGTTTATGACACAATCACAAGTTTTTACAGAATGCCTCATCAATATTATTCTAACAAGAGCAATATTTCCAGATGGTGGCCAGTAACACTTAGAACATTATTTACAGTTCAGACTAGCAGTTAACTTAGTCATATACTTTGTCAGTAGTCATATCTACCTTACTGATCATATTTTATAACCAGAAATCACCACGATTTCCTAATTCAATTTCCATCCTACAAACATAAATTCAATTTTATTTTAATTTACTTCCTTAATGCTGGTAAGAACATAATTTCTTATTTAAGATATCTTATCCAAGTAAAATAAAACTGGGTTTAACCTGCAAATAGCTTGAACTTTACTCAGTGTCTATGTGCTTGAAATTTAACTGGAAATATAGCCTATACATAGTTTATGAACAATATCAATAGCAGCATTGTGATTGAGCAACACCAAGGCAAAATAGCCAACCACATTTGCCTTCAAAAGAATATATATTTTAAGATGTATAGGCTAAAATGACAATTTGTCGAAAATTGCATTTTTCCTAACTATACAAACCTGAGGTCCTTTAACAATAGGAAGTAGCTAGCGGCAGCTGGAACGGTCGTAAGCTTCGAACAAGGGAGAACGGTAGTTAACTGCTTGTCCGACAGTCGCGCGCCGCGCGACTGGGAGGTAAACAAATCACTTTTGCTTTTTGGCCCATGCAAAATACGCAGAGAGTGAGGGGTGGCATGAGGAGGGACTATATGTAAAGGACCTCAGGTTGTTATAGTTAGGAAAAATGCAATTTTCGACAAATTGTCATTTGTTCCGATACGTAATACAAACCATCGGTCCTTTAACAATAGGAAGACTCACTTCTTGGTGGGAGGAATCTGAGTCTTTTGATAAACAGGACTGGTTGTTCGTCCATACCCTGGAATGCCTCCCTGGTCGTAAAGAGCGAGGGAGGGATCCAAGCCTCTGTCCGATTGATCGGGGTGTGCACCGCAGGATCAATGGTCAGAACCTCTGGGCCGCCGAGTATACTAAGAGAGAGGCAAGCGATCTCTTCGTACCAGCAAGCAAGAACTTGTTCCTGTTTGCAAGAGGCAACATAAAGTATGGGTTGTTCTCAAGGCTGGGCACCATTCCACTTCTTCCCCCTTGTTGGAGGAAGTGGTGATATACGCTCTATCCCTAGTGAAAGGGATGGATGGGGCTCTGTTGAGTAGCTCACCTGCATCTTGTCCTTATCCAGCAGGGTGACGACCGTGTCCCGCTCTAACCACAGGTAGAGGGAAGAAAAAGATGGGAAGAGGAGCCAGTCCACACTCTCATTCACTCATCCATTCTTATGGTCACACCAGGACTCGATGCTGTTCAGCCTGCGAGGGTCTGGGTTCGCTACACAACGTGTTGAGCAGCCACCACGGGTCCCAAGGAAAAGATCCAAGGACCTGTGGGCAATACCCGAAGGTAGAAGGAAGGGCATGTGGTCTGGTTTGACAGACCCCTGCCTTCAGTACCTGCGCCACGGAGAAGTTCTTGCGGACAAGGCAGCATCTCCTTCGCATCGAAGGCGGTGAAGTCCATTAGGGAGGGGATTGTGAACGACTCGAACCAATCGTCAGGGACCGAGGGTTCGAGTCTTCGCTACGAAGTTCAGTTACGAAATCGAGCGTCACGGATCCCCATCCCCCCCTGGATGCTTGACTTCGCAGGAGAAGTCATGCAGTTCCTCAGAGGAAAAGAAGGAAATAGTCGCATGACCTATCCCTCTTCTCTACTTCGGTGATGTCCAGTACCCATACTGGTCTGTCCGTTTGCCACGAAGTCTCTCGCATCCTCCTATCCCCATGCAGCGAAGTTCTCGGTAGTGGATAGGACACCGACACTCCATGGTGGGTGTCTATGGTATGGGTACTGTGACAAGCTATTAAACGAAGTAAAATGATTGCTCTGTAACAAACCGAACTAAGTCAACAGCGTAGTTCGTAACTGACTCGGCCGCGCTCTGACAGCCGCCGACTGACTGCGTTCGGTAGGAGGCAAGTTGTCAAAGCATCCGAGTAAGTCACGTGACCTTCGCCTTTAAAGGGTTTTTATGCCGAGAGACCAAACAATAATGATTTGTTTGTCACCAATGCCGGACAGCGAGGTGATGATTCTCTTAAGGCATGTGCCCAACAGGCGAAAGTCAATTGCCTTCTAAAGACCGAGGTCCCTGAAGGTAAAACATCTCATGGTTGTTGAATCTCAGCTAAGGAGAAACAATACTATGTACCGTTGAAGACGAAGGTAGATATTGAATGCAACCTACGTCTTCACATATGAATCGAGAGAAGGATTCTCAAGATTCATAACCTGTGCTTACAAATGACTGAAAACGCTAACCGCTATTTCATTGCTGTCCGGTGAGAAGTCGTAGTTGCAATGAAAGCGGGGCGTTCTTCAGTAATGAAAACACAGGGGAAAAGCCGCCTGAAGAACTGCTTCTCATGGTCTGAACATTTGGGAGTAGAGCTGTCAGGTCGGAGAGTAGGCGATGTCTTCTAACAAATCTCGTAATTCGGTTGAACAATGAACAATTGTACACCTACGAATAAGAGATATTTTGAAGACAAACTCAGATGGTCTGCAAAATCATTCGCATTATCGCAGTGCGATGCAGCGGGGAGACTTGTACAGCCCTTATGTTACCGTGCGGTAAACAGAAAGATGAAAGAGTCCAAGAGATATCTCTGTTGAAAATTCTCGCAATGTTCGAAGGCGATGGAATCTAGCGTCACAGCAGTAGAATGAGTCCTTCATTATTGCGAGAATCCCCGTTAATCAGCAGACCCCTTAATCAGAGACCTAAGTCCATGATTGTTGGGCAGAGATACGGTTCGGTAGTCAATCAAAGCAGGGCAGAGAGAGACATACATGACCGTGCATATCGGAGGCCCAGCTGATACTGAGCTGCTATCAGGCAGTTCAATACGCAGTAGTTGAGCCTGAGCTCTCGCTGACTCGTCATCCTGAGTTGCCAGGTAATGCCATTATTCCACGAAGGAATGCGTTCGGCTAGAACTACCGAGCATAAAAGATATGCTCAGCATTCATATTTAGGCGAAACGAATTTCGGTAAATATAACAGTTGAAATGGTGTTGTCGTGACAAAACCATAAGTATATAAAATTGAAAACTGAAAACTCCTGGGAGGTTCCAGGCAACCCCGAGTTGCAGTTCAATTAGAATACTTCTCTTATAAGTCGCAATCCGTAGTTTAAACTAGGATACGCGCCCCTACCCCTTGGACAATTCAACTGCTTAGTAGAATCATGTCGCGAGGTTAATATACGTAGTATATTTTGTAGGATTCTGAACAACGATCTCCATCCTAAATTCTTTCCTTCAAGAAAACAAAATAAGGATTGGAGATCGACCACCTTCGATCTCTATCAAAAGAGAGTGAAGGAGAAGTCTTCCTCGAAGGAAAGCTTCAATGGTGAACAGAATACTAAGACGATAGTTCAAGCCAAACTGGATATTCCAGTCCGATCTTCTCTAGTCCATGGTTGGTCGCCTACTGTGAGATAGTTCTTCAGCAGCAGTCTTCTTCCCAATGCTAGAAATTCCAGGAATTCGAGCATAGGCGAAGTTCCCGATTATCGTGTATATCGGGGATTCTCGTCTTGCTCACTTTGGACCGTGGTCTCGCGTAAGTGTTTGGAGATCGTCAAACTCGAACACTGAATGCGTTAGAAAATTCCATAGAATTCTAAGCAGTCTGCGAAACCCCCACCGAATTCGTCAAACGATATCGGCTGGTGGTCCTCTCGATTCCCGTAGAAATCGAGAATGGGGCAGGATTCCTCCTCAACGACCGGGGCTTACGTCAGGTAGGACCCGAAGGTCCCCCCAGTAGCGCAGTCCCGAACTTGGGATCCTACAGAGAAATCTCTTGTAGGATCCCTCCCCTTTCCCTTTCCCTCGTAACCGTAAGGAGAGAGAGGGAATGGGGGAGGAATTGGATACTCGCTCGCCTTCCCAGTGGAACTAGCAGTTGGAGAAGAGTAGGAACAGGGCCTCTCAGACTCCAGAGTCTGGGAAAAACGTATTCGTCAGGAGGGAAAAACGTTTTCCCGCGGAGGGTTACGAACTCTCACTGTAGGTAAGGGGGTCTGCCGCCACTGTGAACGTCGTCTGGGTGGGGCTGATCGACACTGACAGGAGAGAGCCCGATACCGTCCTCCGACTCATTCCAGTCCTCGTCGAGGTCGAAACCTCTCAGGAGGACCGAAGAGAGTATTCAAATACGGTGTCCGAAGACACGTAGAAACGCCGCTGTCGCAGTAGAGGAGGTGGAAGTAGCTTGATCGACCGGCCAGAACTGAGAGAGCCTTCTTGTCCGGAGACGAGAGACTCTGGTTGGAGACAGAATCGGCAAGTTCCGATCGCGGCAGACCCACCGTCGATTTGGGTTCCCTCTCGGGCCCCAAAACGACTCGAGCGAGACGTGGGCTCTGCTGGTGGGAGTGGCAATCATTCCGCAAGGTCATTATACTGACGAATCAGCTTAATGACTTCTGCAAATTCCTCTGTATCTCGGGAGTAACCGTGTCTTGCGGAGTAGGACCGTCCAGTCCCTCCAACAAGAACAGATCCCGAGATACTCCTCCTTCAGAAGGAGGAACAGCGGCAGACCCCTGACGGTCGCCTCCAGCTACTTGCGCGTATGTCCTGGTCGGTCCTGGAACCGTGCCTGGTCCATAGGCGGCGTCATAGCTGGGTCACGAGCGACGGCGACCTCTCGTGATCGCTCCCTCGGTACCTCGCTCCTCCCGGTATAGCCCGAGGAGGTTGAAGGTACGAGAGGCAAGACTGACGCTCCCCCTCGCTCGCTGGCAGGAACCAGCGTGCTTGGAGGGCTGCTGCTGATCGTCAACCCGCGGTGACGGTCGAGCAGCAGGCCTAGCCTTGCCGCTCGCCTGGGGCGATTGGCTCGGCTGAGAACGTCGAGACCGATCTCTAGCGTCAGGCGAGCTGCCGCTGGTCACCGTCTCCGCCGGTCCCATCGGGAGCGGCGGACGGGTGACCTGCTAGGCTCTCTGTCGCGTCGAGACCGGCCAGCGCTCTCTCGGCGCGTCGAGCCGCTGGTACCGGCGGCCGCGGGGACTCCTTCCTCAGCCTCAACCCGTGGCTGGTCAGCGGACCGTCACGTCAGCCCGAGCAACCAGTTGATCGCTGCGAGAGCGTCCACTGGCCTGGCGAGAGTCGTGTGCACGACTCTCGCAGTCTTCTGCTCCGCGCGCTGTCTTGACGGCGAGCGAGCTCGGGCGTCAAAATCAAAAACTTTGGCTGGACGGTCTTCTTTGGAAGAGCGTCCACTCGGTGCTTCTCGCGAACGAGAAGCGGCCGAGACGGAACCTGGTTTAGCGGCAGAACCGCTAGCACCAGGTGAGGACGCACCAGCCGAGGCTGGTGCACCTCTGGTCCCCGTCGACTTCTTCTTTGCAGAATGAAGCGAACGGGGCCCCGTTCCCGAAGGAACAGGAGGACCAGCAGAAAGAGCTCCCCAGCTCGCCTCTGAGCGAGCCGGGCCCTTAGAAGATCCCGAAGGAGTCTTCTTAGGGGGGAGGAGGCAACCTTCTTCTTCTTCGGCTGTTTGGCCTTAGAAGTCGAAGGGGAAGGAGAGGCAGCAGAACGACGAAGAAGACGACGAAGACGACGACGACACCTTCTTCCTCTTCCTCTTCTTCTTCGCCAGGCTCCGCAGGACGACGTCAGGTCTTCCATCCAGAGGGAGCCGGGGCAGTTGCCGAAGCAACAGGGCCGACTGCACCTGTCCGGAAAGACCTGAGACTGTGACAGCACCACCCACAGCAGGAACAACAGGAACAGGTCCAGGAACAGCAGGAACGGCAGGAACATCTGAAAGTGAATGAGCAGCAGGCACCTGATCTGAAAGGAATGAGCGGCTGGGACAGCAACAGGTACGGCAGGCACGGCAGGTACCACAGGAGAGCCAGGCGTCCTGTCGGCAGCTACCGTCATCCTCGGCACTGGCGGCAGGTCCAGGGGGGTACTCTTTGGCAGCGGAAGTCCGGGGTCGGCAATACAAAGAACCCAGGTGGCGGTGGCACCGTCCTCTTTGGCACGGCAGGAATTGGTTTCTGGATTGCAGCCGTGGGTGTTACCGACATGACATGTGGTGTGTACACCAGGTGCGGTGGCATCTCATATGCTGGTGTCGAGCTTGTGGTTGGTGTAGTGGTTACCGTACCATGAGTGACCACTGCGACCCCAGCCAACCGCTGAATCAACCCCTCCCCCTGTATGCTCGGCACTCCCTGCAGTCCCAGCGACTCCCACACCTGTCCAGGTCGTCCTTCGCTGATGGCACACCTGCGGAAGCAACAGTCGGGTTAGTTAGAGGGGCTTCCTCGCACCTGGGGGGGAGAAGAACCCCACCCAGAGCGGAGGGCGGAAGACCCCGAGTACAACTGGACGTCCGGGTAGCGGGTGGGCGCCCTCCTCCACACTCGACGGATCGAGAGAGGAGAAGGACTCCGCTACCCCCCCCACCCCTGCAGGGGAAGGCGCGAAACGTGGGGGCTGGCCGGGCGGGGGGCAGGAAAGAGGACGAAGTCCGTTACCAAAGGAGTCACTGGACTTTACGATGACTTCTTGGGCGGCCTCCTAAGTCTCTTCCTGCCCTCGTACAGCACCCACTGCGCCTCGGACCAATGCATACACGTTACACAGGGCTCGTTGCGGGAGCACTCTCGCCCCCGACAACGAGTACAAACTCGTGAGGATCTACATCTACATCCAGGTCGTCTCCCACGGATGTAGCACTGCGGTAACATAGATAGATTAGTAAGAGGGGTTCCCTCACGCACGGGGGGAAGACATGCCCCACCCCGAACGCAAGGAAGACCCCAAATACAAAATACAATGAAGAAGCTGAGCGGGGGGCAGGAAGGAAGACGAAGAATCGGATACCAAGGGAGTCGCGGGAGAGCTTTCCGACGACTTCCTGGCAGACCTTCGCTTCCCCTACCCCCGCACAGCAGTGAAAAGTAATATGAAAATGAAACAGAATACTGCCCTTGCGATTCACTTCAATAGAACTTAAAGGAGAAAAGATCAATTCCCGGGTAAGAACGGAAACTTGATCCAATAATATGATGCTATCATAAAATATATATGAAAATGAAACAGAATACTGCACTTGCGATTTTCATTTTCACTAAAAAAATCGTAAGGATCAATTCCCGGGTAAGAACGAAAAATTGATCAAATTAAATTTCACATGCAAATAAATAAATGAAAATGAAAAGAATATTGCAATTGCGAATCCACTTTCATTGCATTCTATTATACAAAATTAAAAGGCTCGTGCCGAGCGCAATCACTCTCTCGGTAACGAACGCACAGGGCAAAAATATAATGAAAAGAGTACTTACATTTTTCAATTACACACTTTTCGCCCAAAATACATGACTGGGAACGGCGCCGAGCGCGCCCGCCCTCGGCACCGAGACATAATTCAAGGGTTCAATTCATGAAAAGAGAGGAAATCGCCGCATCTACGGCGATAACTCCATGTTGGTTCATAATTAAGTAATGAAAAATGAAAACAGTGTACTTACAGTTTCATTTTCAAGTCAAACAAACCATTAGTAGAAAACACAATATAAACAAAGCATACGACGATGAAGCGGGCAGAGAGCGATGACGAACACGTCCTTCACACCCGCGGCCGAAAGCAAAAGTGATTTGTTTACCTCCCAGTCGCGCGGCGCGCGACTGTCGGACAAGCAGTTAACTACCGTTCCTCCCTTGTTCGAAGCTTACGACCGTTCCAGCTGCCGCTAGCTACTTCCTATTGTTAAAGGACCGATGGTTTGTATTACGTATCGGAACAACTATATCATTACATTCACTAAAAGCTTCTAATAGAACAGAGCGTAAAACAGAATACATAGGTTAATTTAGGCCAAGAACTAGTTATTATTATTATTAATAGGGGTTAGTTTTTTCCAGACCTCTGAGTCTCAAGTAGACTCTTCTCGGGCTGGTTCTCAGGGATCAATCCTGAGAAAAAAAAAAAAAAAAAAAAAAAAAAAAAATTAGACTTTATTTGAGAAACCCGTCTTATTTAAAAAATTTATGATTTTATTAATTGAAAAATCCCTGCTTTCCGCAAGAATATTTTTCATTTCCGAACTCCGCAGATAAATAGATCTTTCCTGGGTCCAATTTGGGCACTCAACAAGCAAATGCTGTACTGTCATGGGTGTTTGACATCTGTTACATTTCACTGGGTCAGCATGTGGTGTTGACACAAGTGACCCATGTGAGAATCTTGTGTCCCCATACGTAGCCTTGCTAGGATCACCTCTTTTGCTCTTTCCTCCTGTGAGGATGTTCTCCATGCATAGACTTCAGTTTTTATATTTTTAAGTTTATTTGTCGTTGGCACCGAGGGCCCATTCTTCTTTCCAATCCTGGTAAATTAAGTTTTAACTGATTTTACCCAGTCTGACACTGGTGCATATGAAATTGTTGGAGGGATAGTGCAGGCTAATTTGGCAGCAGAGTCTGCATATTCATTTCCTTTTATTTCCCACGTGTGCTGGGATCCAACATATTTCCACTGATATTCCTGATTGGAGGAGTTGATGAATTTTTATTTGAATTTCCTGTACTATTTGGTTTCCTGGTTTATACTGTCTTATTGCATCTATAGCACTACGTGAGTCACTGAAAATAACAGACACACTTGCTTTTGCCTCAGATATATATCTAGAGCCATCTGTATGGCTGTGACTTCAGCAGTAAATACTGATGATATTGAAGGTAGGCTTTTTTTACTTAACATATTTTTCGAAATATGCAGATGCTCCTACTCCAACATTATTTTTGGAGCCGTCTGTATATATCATAAATTTGTTGCCTTTCTTCTAATGTGCTCCAAAGCATGTTGGCGGTACATTTCCGTACTTGTCATTTGTTTTTTGAGTAGGTAAGACAGGGAGGTACATATCTTTACTCTATTTAAATCCATGGTGGTGGCAATTCCATTGGTGGGTGAAAAATTGGATTCATATTATGTATGTTCATTATGTATCTAGCTCTTTTTGGGAAAGAGCTAGTACTATTAACTGCTGTTACTTGATTACAGTTTTGGAAGCAGTAAGTTGCAGGAGACGATCCCGCTTGCAATGAAAGACCTCTTTGTATTGTTATTAAATTACGGTGATGTTTTAAGGGCAAAACACCTGCCTCCACCAAAAAGTGAGTTTGTTGGGGACGATCGGAAAGCTCCTGTGCACAATCGCACGCCTTCATGGTGCACTGCATCGAGAGATTTTAATGCAGATTCTGAGGCGGATGAATATATTGGACAGCAGTAATCTATTATGGATAAGACTGTTGCCTTATATATCATTAATAAAATGTCTCGCTTTGCTCCCCAATTAGTGTGTGATAACTTTTTTAATATGGCAACGGCTTTGGTGCCCTTGGCTTTAATGTATTTGATGTGTTCTTTCCAATTTTAAATGTTGATCAAAATATTACTCCTAGATACTTGATTTTTGTACAAAATTGTATTTCAGTGCTATAAAGATGCAGTTTGATTGTTTGGTTCTTCATCCACCTTTGTCTTTGTAAAAGACGATTGCTTTTGTTTTATCAGTTGAAAATTTAAATCCAACTGAATTTGCCCAACTACATATATTTGAAATGGCAGTACTGAGAACTCTCTGAGCATGTCTCAAATTACTACTCGTATAGTAAATGACAAAGTCATCAACATATAAACTGTTTTTACACCACTTGGTAAATTTATAGTAATGTCATTGATTGCTAAAGCAAACAATGTACAGCTCAAGACACTACCTTGAGGGATTCCTTCTTCCAGTTTATAGGTTACTGAGTAGGAATTTTCTACTCTTACTTGAAAAGTTCTGTTTGTTAAGAAGTTCTTAATAAATATTGGTAAGTGGCCTCTTAGTCCCTTGGAGTGGAGTTTTGCATGATGTTATGTTTCCATGTTGTATCGTATGCTTTTTTCTATATCAAAAAATATAGCTACTGTTAATTTCTTTTGTTCAAAGCCTTTTTTGATATGATCTTCTAAATGTGTTAAGGGATCTAGGGTTGATCTGCCAGCTATTGAACCAGATTGTGTTGGTGTTAAAATGGATTCTTTGGTTATTACATACGTTAATCGTGCATTAACCATTTTTTTCTAAGATTTTGCATAGGCAACTTGTTAGAGATATCGGTCTATAATTGGATGGATTACTTGCATCCTTTCCTGGTTTGTTTATTGGAATAATTATGGCATGTTTCCATTTATCAGGAAAGGACACGTTTTAGCCAGATACTATTGTAAAATTTTAATAAATATGATTTAGCTATAGGAGCTAATTTTTCTATCATTTCAAATGATATTTTATCATATCCTGGTGCAGAGGGATGACAAGAGTTGATGGCATTATCTAGTCATCCATGTTAAAAATATAGTATATTCCAGGTCTTCAAGAGTTTCAAAATTGAGTATTATATTTTCTTTTTGTTTTCTGATACTTTGAAAATGTGTATCTAGGCTGGAGTAAGCACTGATGTTTTCAAAAAAAAAAATGTTTCCCAATTATGTTTGATATTTCATAAGTATCATGGTATATTTTTCCGATTTAAATGTATTGCACTTCTTGGAGGTCTTATATGTTTTCCATTGATTTTCCTTATCTTTTGCCAGATATCCCTTGTGGATGTGTTTGAAGATATGTTTGAGACATATTCCTTCCATGATGCGATTTTTTCAGCTATTACCGTTTTTCTAAATTTGGCTGTATATTTGTTATATAGTGGTTTAATGTGGTTAATTGTTATGCTTGTTATAACTATTTTGTTTAATTATGTTTATACTATAGGGCATTTTGTTGGTCGAGTGATTTAAGGCGAGTTTTGCGTCTGTTTAGATTGCGACTCAATATATGTTTTATTTTACTTAATGTTGTTAATGTTGGATTCCACCATGGGAACAAGGGGATTTTGTGGAATGTGTTTTGGTTTTTGGAATACTTTGTATCTGCAGCATTTATTATGAAGTTTGAGAAGGATTCACATGTAGATTGTGATCTTCATTATGTGGGAATGGTGTTTAGTGTGTATAGGAAATATTTATCCCAGTTAGCTTTTTGGATATTATATCTTGTAGGTGGCAATATTTTGACATTACTTAAGTAGTTCAGAATGATTGGGAAATGGAAAGGTCACTTGTGTATGAATCGTCTAGGACGTTCCATTCAAATTTCTCCGCTACATCATTTGAACATAATGAAATGTCAATTGAAGAAAAGGTTAGGTGTGTATTTGAAAAATATGTTGGAACTTCACTTTCATTGAGACAATACAGGGTTGTGTTTCATTATAGTATTCTCTATGTTGATTCCGGAGTGTCAGTGGGGTTATTAATATCCCATAATGGATTATGTGCATTAAAATCTCTTACTATAAGTAGTGTTCCTGTATACTTTTGCTAATAAGTTCAGAAAAATCACTGAAATTTGCATTGAAATTTGGTTGGTTATATAAATTACAAATAGTAATTTTACTTTTATCAGGCATATACAGTTTTAATTGATGTTATTTGATATGGCATAGATGGTTATGTCAACAGGTTCATATGTAATGCTATTATGAAACGTATATGGCTGTGCCTAATTTTCCACGTCAGTTGGTGAATAACAGGCAATTTCATAGTGTTGGATATTTGTAGGGTTACTTCCTATATGTTGTAGACATATGCACATAGGGTTGTGGTCTCGTATGATTCTTTGTAATTCACCCAGACGTAGTCGGGTTAAGAGACCATTTATATTCCATTGAATGATTTTATATTCCATTATTGGAGGAATTGGTGTTAAATTCTGTAAATTGATTGCTGATTTTACTTTGTCTCGTAGTTTATATGCATTTGAATTTATTTGTGGTTTTTTAATCATTGTATTGTATGTTGGTTATTAGATTCTGCAGTTGTTTGTTTTCATAGTTGAATATTAATAAGTCTATTTTTGATTTTATAATTTACCTTTTTGTATTTTAAGGCGATTCAGAACATAATTCGTTCTCATGTTGGTGTGTTAAAGGGACCTCCTTAATTTGGTAAAATTGTCAATGCAATTTCGTATGTGTCCCTGTCTTGGTAGTTGTTAGTTGGTTATATGTACTTACAAAGCATTCATTACAACCACAAGATGAAGCATGTTTGGTAATGTTAATTATTGGTTCAGAAGTTTTTGGTCTAGCTTTAGAAATTTCTCGGTTTTGTAATTCTATTGTGCCTTTTCTGTAGTGATAAGGACTGTTGGTTGAGGGGTTATTTGTTTTGTTTTGTTGTTGTTAATGGGATATTTTCGGTGTGGATGGTTGGGGGTGGGGGGTGATAGTTATATTTTGGTTTGGTTAATGGTATGATTTTCATTAGTATTATTTGATGGAAATTGTAAAGAGTGATCTTTACTGTCCAGATGTTGGCTGTTTGATTGAGATTGAGGGTAATTGTGTATTTCCACTTGTGATGAGGTTAGTTTAATATCTTTTTTAAAATGTTCTCCTGGTGTATTTGGAGTCTCTCTGGATTGATTGTAATTTTCAATATTTACTTTTTTTCCCTTAGGTGGGGTTCTTTCTAGAATTCTTTTTCTTTTTGCCAGTTTCGATTATCATCATTATTTAATTCTTTTCTATTGGAAGTTCTTTTCCATGGATAACTGAATCATCTATGTTAGTGGTGGTATTGGTTGTTGTAATATCACTTTTTATTTTGGGTTTCAGTATTATTGGTATGAAATCCAGTTTCCATGTTTATACTATCTTGTTTGTCATTGTGCTGTTTGATGTCTTGATTTTTAGGCACATTGAAAAGGTGGGGTTTTGGATGGATTGTTAACGCCTCTTACTTTTAGCTCAAGTCTGGCTTCCATGACTGACATTCCTGTCCTATTTATTAACAACTGAAGTTCTGTGTTATATTGGTAAAATGGACACTCCTTAGATTTTGCGTGATGGGCTAGTCCACAATTAATACATTTTGATTGATTACAGTTCCAATTAGTGGTATGGTCATGCTGATGCACAGACTGCACATACAGCTTTATTACGGCATCTTTTGTATGTGTGTCCATATCCTTGAGCACTGTGTACATTGTAATGGTTTAGGAACAAAAGGACGAACTTCTCTATTTTGTCCAAGAATTTTTAGTTTTAAATGGCAAGTCTTGGCCTGTAATTTTATTTTGGCAATGTGATATTTTTACTTTTATCTTTCCTACTTGAAATAGAGTATATTTCTAAATCGTGGATATTGTTATATCTCAATTTTAGGAGTCTAGCAATAGTTGTTTTGAAGGAAGCTCCTGCTCGCTATTGGGTAGGATGACTGTACCCTGTACATAATTCAATGTTCGTGGCTTGTAATTATTACCTTTATATTATTTATTTCTGTTATACTTAAAAAGGCAGTGGACTGCTTTTTATTGGTTACTTGGATAAGCCATTCATTGTCCTTGATGTGTCGCATTCCATGTCTTGTGTTGGATATATGTTAAGTAATTTGTTTTCTAGCATCGCTGCTGAGATTTTGTTGTCAGCTTTGAGGACTAGAAATCTTGACCAATTGTCTGGTCCAAAGAGGTCATCAAAATGTACCAATGTGGGATTAAGTCGGTAATTTTTGTTTCTCTTTGGTCCTTGTTTATGTATGTTGCTTGTCTATTATGATTTTATATTTTTCTGTATTGCTGGGAGGATTATTTGTCTCTAATTCAGAATTATTGTTCATCATATATGGTTCCATTGTTACGATGTTGGAGTTTACCAATTTATTTTTGTTTGTTTGTTTCTTTTATTTATGCACTTATTTTTGGTTTCCTGGCTCTGCTGCTTTACTTGGAACAGGGTGTTCCTTTGTATCTTTTATAGTACTTTCACTGACTTGTGGCAGTACCTAGGAATTCGGGAGTGACGTGCCAATGATCATCAACTGTGCCGTAGTTTTTCCATCATGGGGCCCAGGGGTACTCAAATCATTTATTTCACAGTTCATAAATTTTGAGTTTTTACAAAATCAAAAAAAAAAAAAAAAAAAAAAAAATTCTTGAAAAAGATATCATTGGCCCTTCTCGCAAGTTAAATCTTCTGCCAAAGGCACAAGTGAGAAAGGACTCCCAAAATGTCCGCATCCCTACCCTACCCCAAAAGGGGATGGCATAACATGATTAGTATGGCCCAAGTGTAAGCAGAACCCGCTTGCTAGGACTAAGAGTATTATTGTTACAATTATCCCCATCCTAATCACATTATGGGCAAACTGGATAGAATGCCGAGAGTTCTATTCCTAGAACCAGGCCCCCCTGGAATCCGTGGTCCAGCTCCAACAGAATAGTTCCGCCTGAAAAACAGGTCCGAACATTGGTCGGGTAGATGATGGATCTACCACAGTTCTCACTATTTAGCTTCGGATTTAACTCCACGTTAAGCATGATATGTTTTCTCATTATTTGCTTTCAAAAATTTTGGCAAAAAATGGAAAAGTCCACATAAGTTTACTCGAAAAATATAATAATGTCATATGGGACTCTTGGGTTCGAACCTGGGAAGAGATTCCTGAGGTTCGAGAGCCCCCTCACCACGTCAAGGTGGTCCCAAAATGAGGGGGGTGGGCCAAGAACTAGGACTGGTAGATCTAGGGGGTACTATTCCGCAGCGGCCGTAGACTAGGCAGTTGCGGTTTTTCTATGCAGTTTACCTTTTACCTCTGAACAAGAATTTTAAGTAATATTTTATTCGGGCGACTGTAATTAAACCGCCGGGGGCCAGTACTAAACACGGGGAAATACATTGGATGCCCCAATCCCTAGTGGATGTCGTATCCGCGGTTACGTTCCTTGCAGTCTGTGCGGACCTATTCTGTAGAATTACCCTGGGACCTATGAAGTCATTCACCACTTAAAGCTAAATTGACAGGCTTTGAAAGAGGCAACTTAGGAAAACCTTGCAGTTTGCACTTTGAAACAATGGGTTGGAGAGGTGGAAAATCAGATGGAAGGAAGAGTATTCGAATTGAAGGGTAGAGGTGAGGTGCACTGACGGCACAGACTTCTCATAAGACTAGACATCGCCACAGTCAAAAACCTCATTAAAACTGCATAAATGTTGCAGACTTTGCGGCTATATCAGCGGGTTGCAACCTTTTCTAAGACTAGACGCAGATCAAAGACTTAAACAGGGATACATACCTACCTAGGTATAGTATATTCAAAAGCCTCCTCACAAATGGCCCAACAAACTAAATCCCCAACATGACATCGCGGTTACATCCAGCCTAGGATACCTAACACTATGAAATTGATGGAGCCCAGTAATTCATTAGGTAGGTACGTAGGTAGGTAATTAAAGGTCAGTCTGGGAAGGGATACTATGGTTAGGTATCAGCTAGGTGGGTACCGCAGGAAATTAGGATCATACCTAGGTAGGTAGTATAGGGTACCTATAGTAGGTACTACAAGAAAGCAAATTTAAAAAAAGAACTAGGTACTTTCTCCTACCTACCTATTCTGCAGGGAGCTACGGTACCCACGAGGAAAAACACAATGACAATTATTATAAAATAAAATAGTATAACTGACAGATTTAATCCTCGGCTAATAGCTAAGTAGGTACTAGCTAGTATATATAGGCTAGTACCTAGCCTAGTTTGCCAGCCAAGAGCACCTCCATCAACATCAAAACAAAAGGCTAAACTTACATTTATTCCCGGGTTGTCCATTTGAATGAATTCCAGGCATGGCTCTATCCACTCATCTGGAACACTTATATGCTTTGATTTCAAGAAATTCCTCACGTTTGTTGTAAGTGTCATTATTAATTTTGCCCCAGACTTCAGCTGACATGAACCAGTGACAACGATTACTGGCTCGCGAGTCGCGACGATTTGAAGGATATTTACATTTTGCCTGCCTGCTTTGTGTCATTCTTATCTACACTTCAGAATCAGTATTGAATTTCAGATGTCAAATCACAGGGTATTGCTTCAGAAAATCGTGGGGGTATATTCCTTACATCTGGTTGTAAATCCTTGAATTATGTAAATATAAAGCAAGAAAGTTTATGACCTGCGGCAGCTGTACAATTTTATTATTTTATTTGTAAATTTCGTGTGAATAAAACTTACGAAGAGGTTTCTCAGATGCAAGTCTCCTGGCAAACAGCGTAAACACGAGTTATAAATTAGCTGTAAAATCGTGCTGTACATAACATTTTTAGTGGGTGGATTATGAAACTTAGGGACAAGCAAATATTTTTTAACTGGTGCATGGGATAGCACGAGTCATTAACAAAATTGTCACGACGCAAAAATAGACAAGGTAGCTTCTATACAGTAGTGCAGACAAAACTTATCAGATTCAACATTTATTTGACTATTCCGAACATGTTGGGCCATCATTTTATCTTTGAAAAACACAATACATATTTAAAAAAAATGTCAGCTACAGTTCGACTCACAGTCAAAAATGTACCGACGCAGCGCTACGTTTGGGCTGTCAACTATAGGAGTATAAGTTCGAACTGTATCGAATTGTCGAGAACTAGTGCATTTGCTCTCGAATCAACAAGTAGAATTGTCGTATTAAGTTCTTAAAAGAATTGTGTAGTATAAAAATACTGAATAATTCGCACAAACTAAGAAACATTTCTTATTTTTAAATAATGCTACAGTCCTAACTGGTGTTGAATGGCTATTTTTTATTGGTTTGTCGCCGTTGTATGAGTCAGCGAGTTTAGAAAAGCCTCGGAATACACCTGATTCGGAAACACTCCATCCGATGATCCGAGACCGATCAGTAGTAGTATATTGTCAGAGTGAAAAGTTAAGCGACGAACTATGAACTATTTTTTAGGTGGCTTTTATTTCACGTGTGTCAGTAAGTGTTTAGATTTATAATCTTAATTCGTTGTAACAAATCTTACTGCATTTTCGTTACAAAACTGGAGACAATTCGTAAGCGAGGGTAAAGAGTATATTTTTATCTTTGCATGTAGTGTTTTTCTAACGAGTTCGTGTGTTGTTTTCCCCAATCAGTGTTGTGTGTGGTGTCATGTTCGTGTGAGGTAATCTAATGGGTTGCACTTGACATTAAAATAGTCATTTTATCATTTTAGGTTACTAAGCCTACTGGGATGAAATGTATCTTTGTTTAAGGCTTTTTTCTCGCCACTGACAAATACACCATGGAGTTAAAACTAAATTTCTTTTGTCATGTCTTACTTTATTTTAGACTGAGGTTTTAAAGCATCCTGGGCTTTATTTAACTTGCCGTGGGATTTAGATTCATGGCCAGCGTCCAAGGTGAAGGTGTATTGTTTGTTACTGTGTTCCGTCAAGCGCTGCAAGGTGCAATGAGGCTAGACACCTACCCTATGTGGGTATGAGAAAATGTACGTATAGTTAATGAAGTGGACAGCGGACATGTTACTTTAAGACTAGGCTATAGGCAGCCTCAGCAAATTATGGGATACCTAGTTCTAATACTGGATTACGAACCTTTAATATTGTTGTAGTATCATTTATTTTTTTTTTTTTTTTGTCAATTTAAAATGTTTACACCAGTTGGGTAGGCCAGAAATGCAGTTGCCTTGTTTATCTCAACAGGAACTCTATAAATTTTGCTTTTTGATGTTTTGTCTTACTGAAAATTTAAGGTTTT
>NC_061107.1:89640639-89683668 GCF_015104395.2 Macrobrachium nipponense
AGGCGCAAAGAGCCTGATTATTCATTAGATCGTTCAAGACCTAGAACGCCAACCAAGTGCCGAGATCCAACTAGAGGAGATGAATCGCCTGATAGGAGCGAAGCGCCTGCTAAGCGCAATGCGCCTACCAAGCGAGTACTCGGAGCACGATGCGCCTGCCAAGATCCAGGAGTATTCGGAACGCGATGCGCCTGCCAGGCGCCAGGAGTATTCCGAGCACGATACTCCTCCCAGGCGCCAGGAGTATTCTGAGCAAGATACTCCTGCTAAGCGCCAGGCGCATTCTCTACAAGAAGAGCCTGACAACCGCCAGGAGTCCTCCAGGCGCCAAACTAAATCTATTCATGACTCTCCTAAGGATAGGTGTAGAGAGAGAATAACTCTTAGTCCCTCTCCTGTTAGAAGTGCTTCTTCTTCGGAGAGGAAGAAATCAAGGGAGGAGACAGACGAAAGAAGGGAGCCTTCTCCTAACGAGCCTCTTAACTTAAAGGACATTTCGGAAGACGAGATTACTAATAAAGAAGGGCTTTCAAATTATAAAGTTCTTTCTTCTCTCCTTTTAGAAGAGTATGAAGATTCGTTGACTCCAGCTGCTCCTCCTCCTCCACGCTCGCTCTTTCGAGCACAAAGGCGCACAAGTCTTCCTCCTTCCTGAAAATGAAGCCGGCCATATCCATGAAGAGGGCCTTACAATCGCTTGACTCCTGGATCAAGACAAAAAAGGAGTTAGGAAGGACAGTATTTTGTATGCCTCCTGCCAAACTAACGGGAAGAAGAGGCATATGGTATGAAACGGAAGAGAATATGGGATTGTCTCTGCCCATTTCAGCCGAATCAGACTTCTCGAGTCTTGTAGACTCCTCAAGGAGACACGCCTTGAACTCGGCCAGAGCAACATGGGGTCTTTCGGAGATGGACCACCTCCTCAAGGGACTTTTCCACACCTTGGAAGTATTTAACTTCTTGGATTGGTCCCTTGGGGTTCTGGCTAAGAAGTCCCAGGAAAAGGAACATCTAAACCCCAAAGCCTTGCATAGTATCTTGACATGTATCGATAAGGCTGTTCAAGATGGATCGGCGGAAGTCTGCTCCCTCTTTGGCGCGGGAATGCTAAAGAAGAGGGCGGGCGGTTTACAGTGCTTTCCTCACTAAGGCTGTCTCTCCTTCGCAGAGGTCCGCTTTGTTGTTCGCGCCTCTCTCAGAAAATTTATTCCCTTCTCAGTTGGTGAGAGACATTGCTCATTCACTAACTGAGAAGGCCACTCAAGATCTCCTTAGGCAGTCTTCTAGGAAGAATAGACCTGTGGCCAGTGAGGAAAAGAAAGGGGCTCGTCCAGCTCAGCAGCAGCCCTTTCGAGGAGGCCCTCCGGCTAGATCGATCTCCAGAAGGAAGACTCCAAACACCTGTAGGAGCCAGGTTGCAATTCTTTGCGGGAGCCTGGGCAAACATAGGAGCCGACTCTTGGTCGATGTCGATCATCAAAAAGGGTTTTGTTCCGATACGTAATACAAACCATCGGTCCTTTAACAATAGGAAGTAGCTAGCGGCAGCTGGAACGGTCGTAAGCTTCGAACAAGGGGAGAACGGTAGTTAACTGCTTGTCCGACAGTCGCCGCGGGGTAAACACAAATCACTTTTGCTTTCGGCCGCGGGTGTGAAGGACGTGTTCGTCATCGCTCTCTGCCCGCTTCATCGTCGTATGCTTTGTTTATATTGTGTTTTCTACTAATGGTTTGTTTGACTTGAAAATGAAACTGTAAGTACACTGTTTTCATTTTCATTACTTAATTATGAACCAACATGGAGTTATCGCCGTAGATGCGGCGATTTCCTCTCTTTTCATGAATTGAACCCTTGAATTATGCCTCGGTGCCGAGGGCGGGCGCGCTCGCACCGAGTCATGTATTTTGGGCGAAAGTGTGTAATTGAAAAATGTAAGTACTCTTTTCATTATATGTTTGCCCTGTGCGTTCGTTACCGAGTGTGTGTTTGCCCTCGGCACGAGCCTTTTAATTTTGTATAATAGAATGCAATGAAAGTGGATTCGCAATTGCAATATTCTTTTCATTTTGTTCATTTATTTATTTACGATTATGTGAAAATGAAATCGCAAGTGCAGTATTCTGTTTCATTTTCATATATATTTTATGATAGCATCATATTATTGGATCAAGTTTCCGTTCTTACCCGGGAATTGATCTTTTCCCCTTTAAGTTCTATGAAGTGAATCGCAAGGGCAGTATTCTGTTTCATTTTCATATTACTTTCACTGCTGTGCGGGGGTAGGGGAAGCGAAGGTCTGCCAGGAAGTCGTCGGAAAGCTCTCCCGCGACTCCCTTGGTATCCGATTCTTCGTCTTCCTTCCTGCCCCCCGCTCAGCTTCTTCGTTGTATTTTGTATTTGGGGTCTTCCTTGCGTTCGGGGTGGGGCATGTCTTCCCCCCGTGCGTGAGGGAACCCCTCTTACTAATCTATCTATGTTACCGCAGGTGCTACATCCGTGGGAGACGACCTTGGACAGGTATGGACCACCGCGGAGGCAGGGCGTGCCTAGCATCACGGGCTGCTGCAGCGTCTAGCGAGGTCTGGGGCGGTCTCCACTACTACCACGGCCGCTTATGCTGCTCCCCCCCCTCCTGGTCTACACTCCCCATGCTGTGTCGATGACGCCGTCTGCCGCTACTAGGGCCGCAGCCGTACCGAGGTGGGGTTGCCGCCGCCGCCTGTTTTCTTCGTGTTGCCTGCCCCAGACTTCCGCTGTTCCAGCAGCTCGCCCCGGGACCGGGCGCCAGGACCCAGGTTCCGCTGGCTGCCGATGATTCTACGAGGCGATCGCTGGCCCCTGCCCGTACCTGCCGCTGATGTGATTCCCGCGTTGGCTTCTGTCCCTTCTGGGCTTACCGCTGCCGCTGTTCCTGCCGCTCCTGAGCTGGTTGCTGTTCCTGTCGCTCCTGGTTCCTATGCCTGTCCATGCTGGTCCTGCCCACGGTGTGTCTTCCCCAGTCCCAGGTCCTTCCGGACAGGTGCAGTCGGGCCGTGTTGCTTCGGCAATAGCCCCGGCTCCGGCCTGGATGGAGGACCTGACGACTGTCCTGCTGTGATCTGAGCGCGAGGAAGAGGAGAAGAGGAAGCTGTGATGTGCGCCTTCGTCGTCTGCTGCTGCCTCTTCCCCTTCGACTTCTAAGGCCCATAAGCCGAAGAAGAAGAAGGCCTGCCCTTCCCCCTCCTAAGAAAGTCTCCTTGCGGGAACTTCTAAGGGCCCGTCCCACCTCGGTGGGACGGGGGGTGGTCCTTCTGCTGGTCCTCCTGCTCTCGGGAGCGGGGCCCGTCTTCCCCTTCCGTAAGGAAGAGATAGTACGGGGACCAGAGGAGTATCGGTTAGCTCTGGTACTTCCTCGCCTGGTGTGCTAGCGGCGATGCCGCTACGCCAGGTTCCGGCTTGGTCTCGCGTTCGCGAGAGATCCCGAGTGTACGTTCTCCCTCGGGAGACCGTGCAGCCAAGTTTCGGCGCCAGAGTTCGCTCGGCGCCAAGACGCGGCACGGAGCAGAAGGCTGGTGAGAGACGCTCAGGTGACTCTTGCCAGGCCAGCGGCCGCTCTTGCAGCGACCAGCTGGTAACCCGGGTTTTACCCCCTAAGAAGGCTCCTTCGGGACCTTCTAAGGGCCCGTCTCGCTCCGGCAATTCGGGGAGCTCTTCTGCTGGTCCTCCTGCTCCCTCGGGAACAGGGCCCGTCTTTTCTTCTACCAAGGAGAAGAAGACGGGGACAGAGGAGTACCAGCTTCGGCTGGCACTTCCTCGCCTGGTTCTAGTCGGTTCTGCCGCTAAACCAGGATCCGCCTCGGCTTCTCGTTAGCGAGAAGTACCGAGTGGACGGTCTCCGCGGGAGACCGTCCAGCCAAAGTCTTGACGCCCGAGCTTGCTGCCGTCAAGACCGAAGCGGAGCAGAAGACTGGCTTGATGCGTCTGTTGCAGACGACTTCTTACTGGTCAGGCCAGTGGACGCTCTCGCAGCGACCAGCTGGCTGCTCGGGTTGACGTGACGGTCGCTGACCAGCCACGAGTTGAGGCGAGGAAGGGGAAGGGGTCCCGCGGCCGTCGGTACCAGCCACGGCGGTACCAGCGGCTCGACGTGCCGAGAGGACGCTCGCCGGTCTCACCGCGACAGCGAACCTAGCAGGTCACCTGACGCCGCTCCCATCGGGGACCGGGCGAAGATGGTAACCAGCAACAGCTCGCCTGACGCTAGAGATCAGCGTCGGACGTTCTCAGCCGAGCCTCTCGCCCCAGGCGAGCGGCAAGGCTAGGCCTGCTGCTCGATCGCCACCGCGGGGTTGACGATCAGCAGCAGCCCTCCAAGCACGCTGGTCCTGCCAGCGAGCTAGGGGGGGGGCGTCAGGTCTGCCTCTTCCTGTACCTTCAACCTCCTCGGGCTACACCGGGAGGAGCAAGGTACCTATGAGTGATCGCGAGAGGTGCGCCGCTCGCGATCCCGCTATGACGCCGTATGGACCAGGCACGGTTTCTAAGGACCGACCACGACATTACGTGCAAGTAGCTGGAGGCACCGTCAGGGGTCTGCCCGCTTTTCCTCCTTCGGAAGGAGGAGTATCTCGGGATCTGTTCTTGTTGGAAGGACTGGACGGTCCTACTCCGCAAGACGCGGTTACTCCCGAGATACAGAGGAAATTACAGAAGTCATTAAGCTGATTCGTCAGCATAATGACCTTGCGGAAGGATTGCCGCTCCCACCAGCAGAGCCACGTCTCTGCTCGAGTCGTTTTGGGGCCCGAGAGGGAACCCAAACCGACGGCTGGGTCTGCCGCGATCGGAGCTTGCCGATTCTGTCCGAACCAGTGTCTCTCGTCTCCGGACAAGAAGGCTCGCTCAGTTCTGTTCCGGTTTTCGATCAAGCTACTTCCACCTCCTCTACTGCGACAGCGGCGTTTCTACGTGTCTTCGGACACCGTATTTAAATACTCCTTCGGTCCTCCTGAGAGGTTTCGACCTCGACGAGGACTGGAATGAGTCGGAGGACGTATCGGCTCCCCTGTCAGGTGTCGATCAGCCCCACCCAGACGACGTTCACAGTGGCGGCAGACCCTTACCATACAGTGAGAGTTCGTAACCCTCCGCGGGGGAAAACGTTTTCTCCTGACGATACGTTTTCCCAGACTCTGAGAGACCATCGCCGCAAGGCGATGGCTGCTCCTATTCTTCTCCAACTGCCTAGTTCCACTGGGAAGGCAAGCGAGTATCCAATTCCTCCCCCATTCCCTCTCTCCTTACGGCTACGAGGGAAAGGGGAGGGATCCTACAGAGATTTCTCTGTAGGATCCCACGTTCGGGACTGCGCTACCGGGGGACCTTCGGGTCCTACCTGACGTAAGCCCCGGTCGTTGAGGAGGGATCCTGCCCCATTCTCGATTTCTACGGGAATCGAGGGAGGACCACCAGCCGATATCGTTTGCGAACTTGAAATTCGGTGGGGGGGGGGGGTGGGGGTTTCGCAGACTGCTTAGAATTCTAAGGAATTTTCTAGCGCATTCAGAGTGTTCGAGTTTTTTACGATCTCCAAAACACTTAGGCGAGACCACGGTCTAAAGTGAGCGAGACGAGAATCCCCGATGTTACATGATAATCGGGAACCTCGCCTATGCTCGAATTCCTGAATTTCTAGCATTGGGAAAGAAGACTGCTGCTGAAAGAAACTATTCTTACAGTAGGCCGACCAACCTGGAATAGAGAAGATCGGACGGGAATATCCAGTTTGGCTTGAACTATCGTCTTAGTATTCTGTTCACCATTGAAGCTTTCCTTCGAGGAAGACTTCTCCTTCACTCTTTGATAGAGATCGAAGGTGGTCGATCCCAATCCTTATTTTGTTTTCTTGAAGGAAAGAATTTAGGATGGAGATCGTTGTTCAGAATCCTACAAATATACTACGTATATTAACCTCGCGACATGATTCTACTAAGCAGTTGAATTGTCCAGAGGGTAGGGCGCATATCCTAGTTTTAATCTACTGGATTGCGACTTAGAAGAGAAGTATTCTAATTGAACTGCAACTCGGGGTTGCCTGCAACCTCCCAGGAGTTTTCAGTTTCAATTTTATATACTTATGGTTTTGTCACGACAACACCATTTCAACTTTTATATTTACGAAATTCGTTTCGCCTAAATATAATTGCTCGAGCATATCTTTTATGCTCGGTAGTTCTAGCCGAACGCATTCCTTCATGGAATAATGGATTACATGGCAACTCAGGATGACGAGTCGGCGAGAGCTCAGGCTCAACTATGTGTATTGAAATGCCTGACAGCAGCTCAGTATCAGCTGGGCCTCCGAGATGCACGGTCAGTTATGTCTCTCTCTCCCCTGGTTTGATTGACTACCGAACCGTATCTCTGAACAACAATCATGGACTTAGGTCTCTGATTAATGGGGATTCTCGCAATAATGAAGGACCATCTACTGCTGTGACGCTAGATTCCATCGCCTTCGACATTGCGAGAATTTTCAATAGAGATATCTCTTGGACTCTTTCATCTTTCTGTTTACCGCACGGTAACAGAAGTCTGTACAAGTCTCCCGCTGCATCGCACTGCGATAATGCGAATGATTTTGCAGACATCTGAGTTTGTCTTCAAAATATCTCGTATTCGTAGGTGTACAATTGTTCATTGTTCAACCCGAATTACGAGATGTGTCAGAAGACATCGCCTACTCTCCGACCTGACAGCTCTACTTCCAAATGTTCAGCCCATGAGAACGCAGTCTTCAGGCGGTTTTCCCCTGTGTTTTTCATACTGAAGAACGCCCCGCTTTCATTGCAACTACGACTTCTCACCGGACAGCAATGAAATAGCGGTTAGCGTTTTCAGTCATTTGTAAGCACAGGTTATGAATCTTGAGAATCCTTCTCTCGATTCGTCTGTGAAGACGTAGGTTGCATTCAATATCTACCTTCGTCTTCAACGGTACATAGTGTTGTTTCTCCTTAGCTGAGATTCAACAACCAATGAGATGTTTTGCCTTCAGGGACCTCGGTCTCTAGAAGGCAATTGACTTTCGCCTGTTGGGCACATGCCTTAAGAGAATCATCACCTCGCTGTCCGGCATTGGTGACAAACAAATACATTATTTGTTTGGTCTCTCGGCATAACCCTTTAAAGGCGAAGGTCACGTGACTTACTCGGATGCTTTGACAACTTGCCTCCTACCGAACGCAGTTCAGTCGGCAGCTGTCAGAGCGGCCGAGTCAGTTACGAACTACGCTGTTGACTTAGTTCGGTTGTTACACAGCAATCATTACTTCGTTTTAATAGCTTGTCACAGTACCCATACCATTGACACCCACCCATGGAGTGTCGGTGTCCTATCCACTACCGAGAACTTCGCTGCATGGGGATAGGAGGATGCGAGAGACTTCGTGGGCAAACGGACAGACCAGTATGGGTACTGGACATCACGAAGTAGAGAAGAGGAATAGGTCATGCGACTATTTCTTCTTTTCCTCTGAGGAACTGCATGACTTCTCCTGCGAAGTCAAGCATCCAGGGGATGGGGATCCCCCCGTGACGCTTCGATTTCGTACCGAACTTCGTAGCGAAGACTCAGAACCCTTCGGTCCCTGACGATTGGTTCGAGTCGTTCACAATCCCCTCCCCTCCCTAATGGACTTCACCGCCTTCGATGCGAAGGAGATGCTGCCTTGTCCGCAAGAACTTCTCCGTGGCGCAGGTACTGAAGGCAGGGGTCTGGTCCAACCAAGACCACATGCCCTTCCTTCTACCTTCGGATATTGCCCACAGGTCCTTGGATCTTTTCCTTGGGACCCGTGGTGGCTGCTCAACACGTTGTGTAGCGACCCAGAACCCTCGCAGGCTGAACAGCATCGAGTCCTGGTGTGACCGTAAGAATGGATGAGTGAATGAGAGTGTGACTGGCTCCTCTTCCCATCTTTTTGCTTCCCCCTCTACCTGTGGTTAGACGGGACACGGTCGTCACCCTGCTGGATTAGGACAAGATGCAGGTGAGCTACTCAACAGAGCCCCATCCTATCCCTTTCACTAGGGATAGGAGCGTATATCCACCACTTCCTCCAACAAGGGGGAGGAAGTGGATGCCAGCTTGAGACAACCCATACTTTATGTTGCCTCTTGCAAACAGGAACAAGTTCTTGCTTGCTGGTACGAAGAGATACGCTTGCCTCTCTCTTAGTACTCGGCCCAGAGGTCTGACCATTGATCCTGCGGTGCACACCCCGATCAATCGGACAGAGGCTTGGATCCCTCCCTCGCTCTTACGACCAGGGAGGCATTCCAGGGATGGACGAACACCAGTCTGTTCATCAAAAGACTCAGATTCCTCCCACCAAGAAGTGAGTCTTCCTATTGTTAAAGGACCGATGGTTTGTATTACGTATCGGAACAAATGACAATTTGTCGAAAATTGCATTTTTCCCAACTATACAAACCTGAGGTCCTTTACATATAGTCCCTCCTCATGCCACCCCTCACTCTGCGTATTTTGCATGGGCCAAAAGCAAAAGTGATTTGTTTACCTCCCAGTCGCGCGACAAGCAGTTAACTACCGTTCTCCCCTTGTTCGAAGCTTACGACCGTTCCAGCTGCCGCTAGCTACTTCCTATTGTTAAAGGACCTCAGGTTTGTATAGTTAGGAAAAATGCAATTTTCGACAAATTGTCATATTATATCCCATTCAAGGACAGCCCTCCCTTGACAACAACACCGAGGGAACTGTCCGCCAGATACAGGGACCCTGTATTGATGGATACTCTTCGTCTAATGGTAGAGCAGATGTGGGACAAAAGAGCAATAGAGCTGGTACTGGATCACAGCTCCCCGGGGTTTTACAATCGCTTGTTTCTTGTAGCGAAAGCTTCGGGGGGTTGGAGACCAGTACTGGACGTAAGTGCGTTTAACAGATTCGTAGAAAAACAAAAGTTCAGCATGGAAACGTCTGCTTCAGTCCTTGCAGCACTCCGTCAAGGAGATTGGATGGCGTCCCTAGACCTTCAAGACGCATATTTCCACATCCCGATTCATCATTCGTCGAGGAAGTACCTTCGTTTCATGTTCGAGGGAAGGGTCTATCAGTTCAGGGCCCTGTGTTTCGGCCTGTCCACGGCTCCCCAAGTCTTCACAGACTTGATGAAAAATGTGTCAAGACACCTTTATTTGAAGGGGATAAACGTCTCCCTATACCTGGACGACTGGCTCATCAGGGCCAGGTCTCAAAAGCAGTGTTTGGAGGATCTTTCAACGACTTTGGAACTGACAAAATCATTAGGATTGATCGTAAACCTCGAGAAATCTCAGATGGTCCCCAGCCAGAACATGGTTTATCTGGGGATTCAGATGGATTCTCGGGGTTCTCGAGTATTTCCTTCTCAAGAGAGAATAAAGAAAGGTTGCACCACAGTATCCAGCTTCTTAGGGAAGGAGTGCAGTTCAGCGAGGGAATGGTTGAGTCTTCTGGGGTTTACCCTTTCCTCTCCGAACGTTCTTTCCTCTAGGAAGACTGCATCTCCGTCTGCTTCAATTCTTCCTGAGGAGGAGTTGGAATTGGAAGACAGGACAGCTCTCGGACACTTTTCCAATCTCAACAGAAGTAAAAGATCAATTAAAGTGGTGGTTAACCCCCTTAGAAGAGAACAAAGGAGTATCCCTGGAAGTACGGAACCCAAACCTCACATTGTTTTCAGACGCGTCGGTGACAGGTTGGGGTGCAACCTTAGGATCCAAAGAAGTGTCAGGCACCTGGTCGGAAGAACAGGTGTCATGGCACATAAATTGCAAGGAGCTCTTAGCAATTCACCTTGCGCTAAAGAGCTTCGAACACATAGTCAGAGACAGAGTGGTGCAGATAAACTCCGACAATACCACCGCTCTGGCTTATGTGATAAAACAAGGAGGAACTCACTCTCGCTCTATACGAACTGGCAAGAGATCTGCTGATTTGGGCGAATCAAAAGAATGTAGTTCTCCTAACAAGATTTGTCCAAGGGGAGAGGAACGTGAGAGCGGACAGACTGAGCAGGAGGTTCCAGGTCCTTCCTACCGAATGGACCCTCCACTCGGAAGTCTGTCAGAGCCTTTGGTATCTTTGGGGGAAGCCTCAAATAGATCTGTTCGCCACGTTCCTCTCCAGAAGGATAGACACAACATTTTGCGCTCTGGTAGAAGATCCCAGGGCTTATGCAATAGACGCCTTTCTCCTGGACTGGTCAGGGCTAGACTTGTACGCTTTTCCCCCATTCAAGATCCCGGGGGAAGTAGTCAGAAAGTTCGTGGCCTCGAAGGGAACAAAAATGACTCTGATAGCCCCATATTGGCCATCCCGAATTTGGTTCACAGAGGTAATGGTGGACAGTGGACTTCCCCAGATCTCTTCCAAACAGGATAGATCTGCTCAAACAACCCCACTTCGAGAGGTACCATCAAAACCTACCCGCTCTTGCTCTGACTGCCTTTCGACTATCGAAAGACTTGTCAGAGCGAGAGGGTTTTCTCGCAAGGCGGCAAGCGCAATTGCCAGAGCCCGCAGATCATCTACTTTGCGAGGTGTACCAATCGAAGTGGGAGGTGTTCAGAAGTTGTGTAGGTCGAAGAAGCTGTCCTCCTCCAATACCTCTGTGACCGAAATTGCGGATTTCCTTCTTTTCCTGAGGGAAAAGTCGCTTCTCTCTGTACCGACTATTAAGGGGTACAGGAGCATGCTTTCGGCAGTATTCAGAAACAGAGGACTAGATTTGACAAATGTTTAGGATTTACACGATCTCATTCGCTCCTTCGAAACATCAAAGTCAATAGAACCCAGAGTTCCAAGCTGGAACCTGGATGTGGTCCTGAAATTTCTGTCCTCCGAGAGTTTCGAACCACCACACACGGCTTCCTTTCGAGATATCACAAGGAAATGTCTGTTTCTACTGTCTCTCGTTACGGCAAAAAGAGTCAGCGAGTTGCATGCCCTTGAGTCACGAGTTGGTTTCAAGGGAGACTCTGCGATTTGTTCATTCCAGGCTCTCTTTCTTGCTAAGAATGAGAATCCCTCGAATCCCTGGCCCAGGAGCTTTGAGGTAAAAGGACTTACTGGTCTGGTAGGCAGAGAGGCAGAGAGATCCCTCTGCCCAGTTAGAGCACTTAAATTCTATCTGGACAGAAAGAAGCAGTTGGGGGGTTCGCAACACGGTCTATGGTGCGCAGTAAAGGACCCCAAAAGACCGATGTCTAAGAATGCCTTAGCCTTCTTTGTAAGAAGTGTCATTACCGAGGCTCATAAGAACTGCCCAGATGACTCTTTTAATCTATTAAGAGTGAGAGCTCATGAAGTAAGGGCAATCGCGACGCCTATTGCGTTCCAAAGACATGTCTCTTAAGAATATTTTGGATGCAACTTATTGGAGATGCAACTCAGTGTTTGCATCTCATTACTTAAAGGATGTGCGCGTTACATATGAGAAATGTTATTCTCTAGGTCCGTTTGTGTCAGCACAGACGGTTCTGGGTACTGGAGCGAGCACTGATCCTTAAATTAGTGTACGTAACCCTCTTGTCGGATGCGTTCTTGGATTTCCTGTGCATGGAGGTGTCAGACGTCGCACTGGCGGCCTTCACTTCTCTTCACCAGGAGACGAGTGGCAACTGACTTTTAGAGGGATACAAACATTTTTTTTTGTTCATGAAACTTACCTGTCAGATATATATATAGCTGTATTTTCCGAAGTCCGACAGAAATTAAAAAACTTACGACACACGTAGTGGGAGTCAGGTGGTTAGTACCCATTCCCGCCGCTGGGAGGCGGGTATCAGGAACCATTCCCATTTTCTATTCATAATTTTTCTGTCGCCGGTGTTGTAAACACAGTTTTCAGCACCTCCGTCTTGAATTTAGGAAACTTGGCTACTATAAGTACCCCTTTTTGATTTTTTGGTATCTTGACTTTTGGATCGGTGGCTAGGCACACGTTAATTGTGGATTTGATTGATTTTGGCTTGATTTCTCTTTAAATAAGATGTCTGGTTCTAGTTCGGCTAGCGCCAGGTTTTGTACCAAGAGTGATTGTCGAGGTAGGCTACTGAAAGCATCAGTAGACCCTCATACTTTGTGTAAGAGTTGCAGAGAGCATGATTGTATGTATGAAAGTCGCTGCAAGGAATGTGAGTGTCTTTCTGATTCTGGATGGAGAGCGTATGAGTCCTATCTGCGTAAGCTTGAACGGGATAGGTTAAGGAGGTCTTCCTCCAGGAGCGTTTCAGGTAAACGTCAGGAAGTTCATGTTTCTCCTACTAACCCTCCTTTAATCACTACTCCTAACCCTGTAGTGTTGCCTTCGGGCCCTGGAACAGTGTCTGTGGAGGGTAATACCCTTACACTTATCTTAGAGTCGATTCGTAATTTAGAATCTAAAGTGCTCGCCTTAGAAGGCAAAAGTGAAGGTGCAAAGTGCAGTGACAGTGCTCCTTCGTTTGTGGAGGGTGCGTCAGATCGGCCCCATTTCGCCTCTAGGCCTAGACCGCTGCCGGACTCCCAGGTTTCAGGGAGAGGGCATGTCGAAAGCCGCAGGAGGGTTACGGGGAACGCCCACCGATCTGACGTGCCTTCGGCAGTATCTGTTGACGCTACCCAGACTGCCAAGGAGCGTGCGCGTGCACGTCTCCTGAAAGAGTGTTTTGTTCATGCCACTTACCTGACAGATATATATATAGCTGTATTTTCTGACGTCCGACAGAAATTTCAAAACTCGCGGCACACGCAGTGGGCGGCCAGGTGGTAGTACCCATTCCCGCCGCTGGGAGGCGGATATCAGGAACCATTCCCATTTTCTATTCATATTTTTTTCTGTCGCCGGTCGGTAAACATCTGTTTACAGACCTCTGCTCAGGATTTTTTGGAAATTGACTCGCTTTTAAGTATCTGATTGAATTTTTTTGGTATTGAATTGGATTGTTGTGGAATTGGCATGCTGCGATAGTTGCACCGTTTTTTTTTGATTTTGGATTGACTTTTCTATATAGATATTGTCTGGATGCAAGTGTTGTGAGTTTTCAGATGTGTGTAGTGAGGGCTGATTGTAAGGTGAGGCTACCGAAAGCATCGGTAGACCCCCACACAGTATGTATGAGTTGTAGGGGGCTTAATTGTTTGATTGATAATCGGTGCAATGAATGTGAGAAATTGACCGATGATGAATGGAGAGTATATGAGTCCTATCGCCTTAAATTGGAGCACGATAGGATCAGGAGGTCTTCCTCCAGGAGTGGTTCTTCCAAAGGTAAGACTAACATCTCTCCTGCATTAACACCTGTAGTGTTATCAACCCCCTAAACCTGTGTTGCCTTCGGGCTCTGATTCTGTGTCGGGAGTCTCTTCGCACTCTGGAGACCAAAGTGAAAGCCTTAGAAACTGGCTCGGTGCAAGTGTGTGATCGTGCCCCCCAGTGTTGTGGAGGGGGTGTCAGATCGGACCCCATAATGCTCTAGGCCTAGACCTCTATCAGACTCCCAAGACCCAGGGAGTAGGTATGTCGAAAGCCGCAAGAGGGTTACGGGGGCTTCCCACCGATCTGGTCGTCCCTTCGGCAGGCCTGTACCCGCAAAGACCCAGGCTGCCAAGGACCGTGCACGAGCGCGCGTCCTGAAAGAGTGCTTTTCGTCCTCCGAAGCGTCCTCCCCGCGCGGGGAAGGGGGTGAGCGCTCGGAGTAGACTCTCGTCCTTTGAAAAGGACGTTTCGTGCGGAGGACGCTTCACGTCCTCTTTCGCCCGCTTTCGTCGGAGAACGCTATGACGTTTTTTTTTTCCGCCTCAGAAGAGATGGTAGGATCTCCTCCGATGAGGACGCTAGGTTGCGTGCACAGGCGCGTATACCTGAGAAGCAGGTAGCTGTACCTGTGAGAAGGAAGGAGGCGTCCCCTCGCCCCTCGTCTTCTCACAGGATCAGTCCTGCTTCCTCTGTTCATTCTTCCCCAACGAAGAACATTCTTTTGTCCCTTCAGGACCAGCTATCCTCGCTTATGGCTCAGAGGACTCGCCCAGCAGCAGTCGAGCCTAAGCGGAGGAAGGACCTTAGACTGCCTGTCAAGAGGACTAAGCAGTCTCCTTCCTCCTCACCTACTTCGTCTCGTTCGCCGATCGCTTCTCCTTCGGCGATTCGCCGATCTCGTTTCGTCCTCTAGAAGGACATTACGTCAGGACGCTTTTGAGGAGGACGCTCTGTACGAGGACGTTCGGCAGGACGCTCGTCAGGACGCTTGTCAAGACGCTCGTCAGGACACTTGGCAGGACGTTCGTCAGGACGCTTGGCAGGACGCTAGGCAGGACGTTCGTCAGGACGCTCGCCAGGACGCTAGACAGACGCTCGGAGGACGCTCACCAGGACGCTCGGCAGGACGCTGGCAGGAAGCTCGCCAGGACGTTCAGGCCGCCTTTCAAGATGTTTGGGATTCTGACAAGCAAGTGTGTACCCCCAGACGCTAGTTTACGCACACAGGCACGTATGCCAGCGAAGAAGAAAATGTAAGGACGCTTCTCTGGGGCAGGTGAGACTGCTGCGGAAGGCGCTGAGGACGCGTCGTCCGCCTCAGGACGCTCTACCTCATCGAGCAGTAAGCGTCATAAAGAAGACAGCCGAAATAAAGCTGCCTCTAGCAAGGATAGGGGTCCTTTGATCAAGCCAAGACCTGACATTAGGACGCCCTCTCCTGACAGACGGTCTCCTCTTCATTTTAGAGAAGAAGGAGAGCTGAGTAGTTCAGCTGAATCGGTGGAAGAGGAACCTGCTGCAGCCCCGTCTATCTCGGACTATAAAGTCCTCGTACGACTCTTGCGTTCTTCTTTTGAAGACAAATTTCAGCCCGCAGCTCCCAAGTCTCCTCCTTTGCAGTTTTCTTCATCTAAAACTGGAAAAACCCCGGAGTTTGTAGAGATGAAAACTTCTCTCTCAACGAAACGTGCTTTTAAAAAGCTCCAGGATTGGATGGTACGAAGGAGAGACCAAGGCAAGACGACCTTCGCCTTGCCTCCAACTAGACTTAGTGGAAAAGGGGGCATTTGGTATAGAACCAAAGAGGAAGTGGGAGTTCGTATCCCTTCTTCGGCTCAAGGAGATTTCTCCAGCCTAGTGGATTTGCAGAGGAGGTCGCTTTTACCCTCTGCTAAGGTAACCTGGACCGCGTCGGAGACTGACATCATTTGAAGGGTCTGCCTCAGGACGCTGGAAGTCTTCAACTTCCTTGACTGGTGTTTGGGAGTTCTGGATATGCAAGCGAGAAGCCAGAATCTCTCAGTCTGGGGGAGCTGTCCAGCGTTGTTAGCATGTATGGACAAAGCCGTCAGGGATGGTTCGGAGGAGCTCGTATCTCATTTGGAACGGGCTTTATTAAAAAAGAGAGCTTTGCTGTGCAACTTCACAGCTCGTTCGGTGACTCCAGCTCAGAAAGCGGATTGCTGTTTTCGCCTCTTTCGAACCATCTCTTCCCCCAGACTTTGGTAAAGGACCTGACGAACAGCTTACAAGAGAAGGCAACTCAGGACCTTTTGGCCCAGTCTACAAGACGGTCAGCCGTACCTTCATCCTCTTCAGCTGCGGTTCGACCGCCGAAGAAAGTAAAGCCCTTTCGTGGGGTCTCCCCCCTCGAGAGCAGCTCCTCGAGGGAGAGGTTTTCACGAGGAAGAGCTTCCTTTAAGCAAAAGCCTTCCAAGTGAGAAGCATGTCCTTCAGACACCAGTCGGAGCCAGACTGAAGTTTTTTGCGGGAGCGTGGAGAGAGAGACACGGACTCTTGGTCCCTCAAGATCGTGGAGGCAGGGGTACAAGATCCCCTTTTTAGATCTTCCTCCTCTTTCTACGACTCCCAGAGACCTTTCTCCATCCTACCAGGGAGAAAAGAAGAAAGTGTTGTTCGATCTCCTTCAGCAGATGATCGACAAAAGAGCGGTGGAACAAGTCGCGGACCTGGGGTCGCCAGGTTTTTTACAACAGAATCTTCCTAGTACCGAAAACAGTCGTCAGGTTGGCGTCCAGTTCTAGATGTAAGCAGGCTCAATCTTTTCGTGGAAAAGAACAAATTCACGATGGAGACGCCTCATTCTGTTCTGGGAGCGTTGAGAACCGGGCGACTGGATGGTATCCTTAGACTTGCAGGACGCGTACTTTCACATCCCGATCCACCCTCTTTCAAGAAAGTATCTAAGGTTTGTCTTAGACAACAAAGTATGGCAGTTCAGAGCTATGTCTTTCGACTGACCACGGCTCCGATGTGTTCACAGTAGTAATGAAGAACGTAGCGAGGTGGCTACACTCTTCGGGAATAAGAGTTTCCCTGTACCTCGACGACTGGCTGATCAGAGCGTCGTCGAGAGAGAAGTGTCTGAAGGACTTGCAGTTCACTTTAGCCTTAGCGAAGTCCCTGGGACTTCTGGTCAACCTCGAAAAGTCCGCATCTGACCCCAACACAGTCCATCGTGTATCTGGGGATTCAGATGGATTCAGTGGCTTTTCGAGCGTTTCTGTCCCAGGAACGTCAGCGGCTAGGCTTAGAAAAGATCTCAGCCTTTCTAAGGAAAGAGACTTGCTCGGCGAGGGAATGGATGAGTCTGCTGGGGACCATTTCCTCGCTAGAAAGGTTTGTTTCCTTGGGAAGACTGCACATCAGGCCTCTCCAATTTTTCCTTGCGGACGAGTGGAAGGCCAAGGACGATCTCAATGCCATATTGAGAATATCGCTTCCAATCAAGAAACCACCTAAGATGGTGGTTGGACCCTCAGAAGCTTCAAGAGGGCGTGTCCCTAAGTCTTCTGAGCCCCGACCTAGTGTTGTTTTCAGACGCTTCCATCACAGGATGGGGAGCAACACTAGGGGGGAAGGAAGTGTCAGGCTCCTGGAGAGGGGAACAGGTAGCCTGGCATATAAATGTCAAAGAACTGGCAGCAGTATTTCTGTCCCTGCAGTTCTTCGAAAAGAGTTTGGAGAACAAGATTGTTCAGATAAACTCGGACAATACCACAGCACTCGCTTATTTAAAAAACCAGGGAGGAACACACTCCAGAACGTTGTTTCCCTAGCGAGAGAGATTCTGCTGTGGGCAAAGAGAAAAAGGTGACTATCCTGACGAGATTCATTGCAGGAGTGCAAACGTCAGGGCAGACCTTCTCAGTCGTCGGGACCAAGTCTACCGACGGAATGGACCTTGAACGAAGACTTTGTTTGTCGGGACCTGTGGACGTTTGTGGGGACGTCCACTGGTCGACTTATTCGCAACGTCAAGGACCAAGAGACTTCCTCTTTACTGCTCCCCGGCGGTCCTGGATCCAGAAGCAATCGCGGTAGACGCTTTGCTTTGGAATTGGACGGGCCTAGACTTATACGCCTTCCCCCCACCATTCAAGATTCTGGGGGAAGTCATGAGGAAGTTTGCGGCCTCGGAAGGGACGAGGTTAACCCTGATCGCTCCGATGTGGCCAGCGAGAGAATGGTTCACAGAGGTCATGTCTTTCCTTGTAGACTTTCCAAGGACATTGCCCTGGAGGAAAGATCTACTCAAACAGCCTCACTTCGAAAGGTTTCACCAAAACCTCTCCGCTCTGGGTCTGACTGCGTTCAGACTATCGAAAAGTTGGCCAAGAGCGAGAGGTTTTTCGAAAGCAGCTGCGAGAGCAATCGCACATGCGAGACGTGCTTCCACAAGAGCTGTTTACCAATCGAAGTGGGCTTCCTTCAGGGCATGGTGTAAAAAGGAGGGGAGTTTCCTCTTCCTCGACCTCTGTGAACCAGATAGCTGATTTTCTGCTCTTTCTCAGGAATGTGCAGAAATTAGCGGTCCCTACCATCAAGGGATATAAAAAAGCATGTTGTCAGCGGTTTTTAGGCACAGAGGCCTCGACCTGTCTGACAACAAGGATATTCATGACCTTTTAAAGTCTTTCGAGACCTCGAAGGTTCCTCAAATGAGACCTCCATCATGGAACCTGGATGTAGTCCTTAAATTCCTTATGTCGAGCACTTTCGAACCGCTTCAGGCAGCGTCTCTTCGAAACCTGACAAGGAAGGCTCTTTTCCTAACTTCTCTTGCGACGGCTAAGAGAGTTAGTGAAATTCAAGCGTTTAGCAAGTTAATGGGATTCAAAGGGGACAATGCTGTCTGCTCGTTGAACCCAACTTTCTTGGCGAAGAACGAAAATCCTTCGAACCTTGGCCGAAGACTTTCGAGATCAAGGGTATGTCAAGTCTGGTGGCCAAGAACCAAGAGAGAGTCCTGTGCCCGGTCAGGGCTCTTAAGTTCTACGTGCATAGAACGAAAGAGGTAAGAGGTCCCTCAGGTAACCTCTGGTGCTCTGTGAAGAGACCAGAGTTACCTTTATCGAAGAATGCTGTTGCTTTCTTTCTAAGGGACACCATTCGGGAGGCTCATTCATCTTTCCAGAAGACTGATTTGAGCCTCTTCCGAGTAAAAGCGCACGAAGTACGAGCCGTCGCTACCTCTCTTGCCTTCCAAAAGAACATGTCAATCAAGGACATCCTTGATTGCACCTTTTGGAGGAGTAACTCCGTCTTCGCCTCACATTACCTAAGGGATGTGAGAACGATTTATGACGATTGTAATGCACTGGGGCCATACGTTTCTGCGGACACAGTATTGGGGTCCGGAAGTAGCTCTTTCCCTATCCCTTAGTTAGGTTTAGGTTTTTAGGTTGTGGTGAGTCTTATGTGAAGATCTCCCATCCTTTAGTTAGTTTTAAGGGGTTTTTGTGAATAGTTGGTCAGGTGGTGGTCAGTTGCTTCGTTGCCCTCATTTGTATGGGCCTCGATGATCTTGTCACACTGAGGTCTCGCACCCGTTGACAGATCATCCAGAGCGCACCGCAGCACTACAGTCTCCACCTGGCTGGCAACTCTGTGATTAAGCAAAAGCAGCCTTACGTGACAGTAATCACATAGTCTACTTTGCAAACAGGTAAGGAACCAAGAGGTATATCATCTACTTAATTTAAGTTTCCTAAAAAATCCTATTCTGTCTCTTCCCACCATCCGAAGGTGGGATTCAGCTATATATATATCTGTCAGGTAAGTGGCATGAACAAAATGTTATTGTTATTATACAATTAAGTTTGTTCATACTTACCTGGCAGATATATATAATTAAAAGTGCCCGCCCTCCTCCCTCAGGAGACGAGACATTAATAAAAATATGAATAGAAAATGGGAATGGTTCCTGATATCCGCCTCCCAGCGGCGGGAATGGGTACTACCACCTGGCCGCCCACTGCGTGTGCCGCGAGTTTTGAAATTTCTGTCGGACGTCAGAAAATACAGCTATATATATATCTGCCAGGTAAGTATGAACAAACTTAATTGTATAATAACAATAACATTTCTCTTCTTCAGAGGCTTCCTCCCCGCACAAGGGGTGGAGCTCTCATTCTGTTTCACGCCCGCTGAAAAGGAGCGTTGGTGATCGTGACGCTTCACGTCCAGTTTTTGCTCTCGAGCGGCGATCTTCGCCTGAGAGTGTGTTCGCAGCCTTCCCGCCACAGAAGAAACGTAAGGAGTCATCGGATGATGACTTTGTTGAGCGCCCCAGTCGCTCTCGAGCGCGTGCAACGGCAGTTTCTGGGAGAAGGAAGAAGGCGTCCCCTCGCCCCTCGTCTTCTCACAGGATCAGCCCGTCACCTGACAAGGAATCCTCTCCTACTGAGAAGATCCTGCGCTCTTTGCAGCAACAACTTGCTGATGCTCTTTCTAAGAAAGGGACGCAACCACGTCCCAGGAGAAAGGATGACCATCTTCCTGTGAAGAGATCTAGAAGGTCTCCCTCTCCCTCTCCTCGCTCGTCTATCTCTCCACTTTCTTCGCCTGCTAGAGTTCGTGCGACTCCCCAGCGGCTCTCTAGAGGACGTGAAGAGGAATTTGCTCGCTCTGCGCATGAAGCGGTATTACCCGCTCGTAAACTTGCGGTGCGAGAGCTCGATACTTGCGTGAACGCTTCGGTGCAAGTTCAGGATCCTGACGCTCGGTCGGAAGCCAAGCGAACGCCAGTGGCATCTAAGAGTGCACCAGCGGAAGCAGAGCGCGCGCAAGATGTTAAGCGCGCTTTAGTAAACGTCATTCGCACGCCAGTTGACGCCAAGCATGCGCCAGCGGACGCCAGCAGCGCGCGAGTGGACGCCAATCCCGCGCTAGTAGCAGCCAGGCGTGCGCCAGTGGACGCCAGGTGTGCGCCAGCGGACGCCAGGTGTGCGCCAGCGGACGCTCGGGTGGACGAGGATGTGGATTTTCGTCGTCTCCCACCTGTTTTTGATGAGACTTTGCAAGTTACTTCGGGTCTTAGAGAGACGACCGGAGTTTCTATTAAGGAGTCAGCTTTGCCTTCCACTTCACAGCAACGCTCCTCTTGGAAACTTAGACCAGATAGTCTTAGTTCAGCCTTACTTCCTCCAACTTCACCTGTGTCGGAAGCAGAGGTTAGCGACGCTTCGGTTGAAGTGGATGATGAGAAACCTTTGGCGGCAGTCTCTTCCGACTACCAGGTATTGACCCGCCTTCTTCAATCGGAGTTTGGAGATACGTTTCATCCGGAAGCTCCTCGCTCTCCTCCTTCACAACTTTCTTCTTCCAAGATCAACAAGGTCTCGGCATTTGTCAGAATGAAGAAGTCCCTTTCAACTAAGAGGCTCTTCGTAGGTCCATGCTGATGGAGAGAAAAGGAATCTCAGGGAAAGACTTCTTTTGCCCTGCCACCTTCGAGACTTAGTGGGAATGGCTGGCATTTGGTATGAGACGGGAGAAGACGTAGGTATTAGACTTCCCTCGTCAGCTCAAGGAGCTTTGCTAGCATTGTGGATGCCTCGAGGAGGTCTCACCTGTCCTCTTCGAAAGTTTCCTGGTCTACTACGGAAATGGACCACCACCTTAAAGGCCTCTTTCGGACGTTAGAGGTCTTCAACTTTCTAGATTGGTGTTTGGGAGTTCTGGATGCCAAGTCTAGGAGTTCCGACTCGATTAGTCTGGGGGAGCTGTCCAGCGTAATGTCGTGTATGGACAAGGCCGTCAGAGATGGTTCGGAGGAGCTTACAGCTCACTTTTGCACAGGGCTCTTGAAGAAGAGATCCCTGTTTGCAATTTTACAGCTAAATCTGTCTCTCCGTCACAAAAGGCAGATTTTGCTCTTCGCTCCTTTTTCGGATCACTCTTCCCCCAGGCTATGGTAAAAGACATTGCTACCAGCCTACAGGAGAAGGCCACGCAAGATCTCCTCGCAACAATCTTCAAGGAGACCTGCGGTTCCTTCGTCCTCGGGAGGTTTCGATTCTCAAGAAATCGAAGCCCTTTCGAGGTAGTTCTTCCTCGAGACCAGCCCCTCGAGGAAGAGGCACTTCCAGAGGCAGAGCCACTGCGCTTGCCAAGAACAAGAAGTGAAACAGAAGTCCTTCAGTCACCGGTTGGAGCCAGGCTTCAGCTTTTTGCGCAAGCCTGGGAAGAGAGAGGTGCGGACAAATGGTCCTTGGACATCTTAAAGAAGGGTTACCAGATCCCGTTCCTGAAACCACCCCCGCTGTCTACCGACACCCAGGGAATGTCACCTTCTTATCGGGGAGAAAAGCAACAAGTGCTTTACGATCTGTTAGATCAGATGATCGTGAAACACGCCGTAGAACAGGTCTCCGACCTGAATTCCCCCGGATTTTACAACAGACTGTTCCTGGTGCCAAAGCAGTCGGGGGAATGGCGACCGGTACTCGATGTCAGCAACCTGAACCTCTTTGTCATCAAGCAGAGGTTCAAGATTGGAGACACCTCAGTCAGTGATGGGAGCCTTAAGACCGGGGATTGATGGCTTCACTAGATCTCCAGGACGCGTATTTCCACGTCCCCATCCACCCCCAGTCCAGGAAATACCTGCGGTTTGTCCTGAAAGGTAAAGTGTTTCAATTCAGGCTCTCTGCTTCGGACTCAGCACTGCTCCGATGGTATTCACCTACTGATGAAGAACATTGCGAGGTGGCTTCATCTTTCCAAAGTCAGGATCTCTCTCTACCTGGACGACTGGCTCGTACGAGCCTCCTCGAAAGACCGGTTGTCTGGAGGACCTTCACACGACCTTGTCGTTAACGAAGTCCCTGGGGCTTCTGGTTGAACCTCGAAAAGTCATCATGACCCCTTTCTCAGTCTTTAGTCTATCTGGGGATTCGATGGACTCAGTGGCTTTTCAGGCTTTTTCCTCCCGAGGGGCGACAACTAGATTGCCTAAGCAAAGTGTCAACCTTTCTGGGGAAGGAATCATGCTCAGTGAGGGAATGGATGAGTCTGCTGGGGACCATTTCCTCACTGGAGAAGTTTGTTTCCCTAGGGAGGTTGCACCTCAGACCTCTTCAATTCTTCCTTGCGGACAATTGGAAGCACCAAAACACTTTGGATTCGATTCTGGTGTTATCAGAAGAGGTAAAGGAACATCTAAAGATGGTTGACCGACCCTTTGAAGCTCGCAGAGGGTCTTTCCCTCAAGCTTCAGAACCCCGACCTAGTGTGTTTTCCGACGCGTCTTCCGCGGGGTGGGGAGCAACACTGGGGGGGAGGAAGTGTCAGGCACCTGGAGAGGGGAACAGGTGTCCTGGCACATAAACCTCAAGGAGCTGGCAGCAGTTCATCTGGCGCTCCAGTTCTTTTTTTTTTCAGAACGAAGTCTCCGGCAATGTGGTGCAGATCAACTCGGACAACACCACAGCCCTGGCATACCTCAAGAAACAGGGAGGAAACTCTCTCTCCCTGTTCTTACCTTGCAAAAGAGATCCTGTTATGGGCGAAGGCACACGACGTCTCTATCCTGACGAGATTCATATCAGGAGTAGAAAACGTCCGTGCAGATCTGCTCAGTCGACAAGGTCAACTTCTGCCGACGGAGTGGACCCTTCATCAGGAAGTAGCCAGAGGTTGTGGAAGTTATGGGATGTCCTCTCGTAGACCATCTTCGCAACTTCCAGGACAACGAGACTCCCGCTGTACTGCTCACCAGTTCTAGACCCAGGAGCAGTAGCAGTAGACGCCCTTTTTGCCCTTCTTTGGGACTGGACGGGACTAGACGTATATGCCTTTCCCCCGTTCAAGATCATAGGGGAAGTAATAAGGAAATTCGCGGCATCAGAGGGAACGAGGATGACTCTCATCGCCCCCTTCTGGCCAGCGACCGACTGGTTCACAGAGGTCATGTCTTTTCTAGTAGACTTTCCGAGGACTCTGCCTCCAAGGATAGATCTACTCAAACAGCCCCACTTCGAGAGGTATCACAAAAACCTCCCCGCTCTGAGTCTGACTGCGTTTCAGACTATCCAGAAGTTTGGCCAGAGCGAGGGGTTTTTTCAGACCTGTGGCGAAAGCGATCGCAACGGCAAGGAGACTTCTATTGCCGTATACCAATCCAAGTGGGCTGTTTTCGGAGCTGGTGCAGGAGAAAAGGCATTTCCTCCACTCTACCTCTGTGAGCCAGATCGCAGACTTCCTTCTCTACTTGAGGAATGAAGTTCGCTTAGCGGTGCCTACGATAAAAGGCTACAGAATGTGCTTTCTGTAGTCTTTAGGCATAGAGGACTGGACTTAGCCAATAACAGAGACCTTCATGATCTTCTGAAGTTCTTTCGAGACTTCGAAGGTACCTCAACCAAGAGTTCCTTCTTGGAACTTAGACATTGTTCTAAAGTTTTGATGTCCAGTATTTTGAACCTCTCAACTTAGCTTCGCTTAGAAACCTTACAAGGAAGACACTTTTTCTAACTGCTCTGGCGATGGCGAAGAGAGTTAGTGAGATCCAGGCTATAAGCAGCATGTTGGGTTTAAGAACTCTGATGCTGTTTGTTCTTTAAGCCCTATGTTCTTAGCAAAGAACGAAAACCCTTCCAACCCTTGGCCCAAGACATTTGAAATCAAGGGTTTGACAGAGATCGTGGGGTAGTGAGCCAGAGAGAGTCCTGTGCCCTGTCAGGGCTCTCAAATTCTATTTAGACAGAACGAAGGACTGTAGAGGACCTTCGGGCAACTTGTGGTGCTCTGTTAAGAAGCCTGATCTTCCCATGTCAAAGAACGCGCTTTCTTTCTTCTTGAGAGACACCATTAAGGAAGCGTCATTCCACTGTAGTGATAGTGACATGAAGCTTTTAAAAGTGAATGCCCACGAGGTGAGGGCTATTTCGACCTCGATAGCCTTTCACAGAAATATGGCACTCAGTGACATTTTTTGAGTGCCACATATTGGCGGAGCAACAATACGGTGTTCGCTTTGCACACTACCTGCGGGAGGTGAAAGCGACATACGAACATTGCTCGTCGCTTGGACCATACGTCGCTGCAGACACTGTTTTGGGGGCAGGAGGTAGCACTCATCCTTTCCTTTAGTGGTTAGGTGAGCTTTTAATTGTGTGTGTTTTTTGGTTGTGGGGTTGACCGCCCGAGGCGGATCTCCCTTCTTTAGTCTAGTTTAGTGGAATACCTTTGGTAGACTAGGCCAGGTGGTTTTTTACTTCGTTGCCCTCATTGTATGGTCAATGGTCTAGTCACATCGTGGTCACGCCCCCGTTGACAGATCATCTTGAGTGCACCAGCTTATAGGTCTCTACCTCGCTGGCAACTCTAGTAGCACAAGCAAGACTTACGTGGCAGTAACCACGAAGCCAGCTATGCTAACAGGTAAGGAACCAAGATATCAATTATCTGCATGTATATGTTTCCTAAAATTCTATTGTCTCTTCCCACCACCAAAGGTGGGATTCAGCTATATATATATCTGACAGGTAAGTTTCATGAACAAAATGATATTGTAATGATACAATAAAGTTTGTTCATACTTACCTGGCAGATATATATAATTTAAGTACCCACCCACCTCCCCTCAGGAGACAGTGGAAATAAATTATGAATAGAAAATGGGAATAGTTCCTGATACCCGCCTCCCAGCGGCGGGAATGGGTACTAACCACCTGACTCCCACTACGTGTGTCGTAAGTTTTTTAATTTCTGTCGGACTTCGGAAAATACAGCTATATATATATCTGCCAGGTAAGTATGAACAAACTTTATTGTATCATTACAATATCATTTTGTACTTTTGTGTGTGTGATTATCGAGTTTTTGGTTGTTTGCTAAGAGTCTGGGGATGGCTCTTGGCAATCTTAGAACTAACACGGGTGTTAGGATCGGGTGATCGGGATTGGTTGTGTGCTCCTTAAAGAAGGCGTGTTGTCATATAAACGGATTAGCACCCATTGACAAATGCCAGTTAGGCTCTGCCGAGTAAGTGGATGAGACCCCATCGACAGACCCACAAGAACTCTTGGCCGCAGATCACTATCTCGCTAAGGCTCTTGAGGTGGAGCAGACTCCTAGGCAGTAGCCACGAAGTCTTCCACCTTATAAGGTAGGAACCAAGGTTTATAAATACCTACAACATATGTTGTTTACCTGTCTAGTCAGTAGTTAGCTGTCTCTTGCCCTCCACCAAAGGGTGTCAATCAGCTAAGTATATATCTGACAGGTAAGTTGAATGTATGAAAATGATATTGTTATGATACAATAAAGTTTCATACATACTTACCTGGCAGATATATACGATTGAGGACCCACCCAGCCTCCCCGCAGGAGACAGGTGGAAGAGAGAATCTGATTAGAAAACGGGAATGGTTCCTAGTCCTGCCACCCAGAGCAGGGCGGTAGATCACCTGACCTACCTGTAGCGAGTGCCGCGAAATTTGAATTTCTGTCGGGGACGACGGAGTCGATAGTTAAGTATATATCTGCCAGGTAAGTATGTATGAAACTTTATTGTATCATAACAATATCATGTTTTGCAAATACACGTTCTGTGTTAGTGTTCATTGGTTAAACAAATTCCTAAAGTCAAACTGCCTTATTGTCAGTGATTATGCTAAATCATCAAGCAAAGCTGCTCTATAACAGATCGCACCTCTTACAAGTTAGCACATTTAGATTTTACTCACTTAAGAAAGCTCCAGTCTCCTTTTAGCTACTGACTGGTGCTCAGTTTTCCCTTTAGCATTGCAACAGCATCATCATCGTACCATAATACAAACTGTCTTTAAATGGATTAACTTCACCAAAAAGTTGATCCAGTCATTGAAGCTTGGTGATACATACTTGGGATTGTAGCTTGTTACTAAACTAGTGTATGGTTAAAAGTAGGAGACCGATCATATGGACTTAATTTCCATCTTCATATACTTTGTTATGATTGGAAAATGTTTAATATATATATATCATTGTTAATGTAACATGAGTATCTTCCATTGAAAGGCTGTAGCGTTCCAGGCCCAAAGTTTCTTACATATCTGTTAATACGAAGTTACCTGGAAGTAGTCTTGTGAATGCTACAAGAATAATGGCTGGGATCAAGAAAGTAACAACTTCTAGAGAGCTGCTTACTGCCATACATCAGATTCAGCCTGCTTCCAAGCCGCTTCCAGGCTATGAAGATAGAGTGGTGTCCAGGTTCCCTCTAGGAGTGTGCATGGATGAATGCTACCCAGATTTGTACATTGGTGACATGTAAGTATCTTTGTACTGCAAATTCTCTTTCCAAGTTCAGTAAAGCTAGACTGACTACTGTGTTGTGATATTAGTGGACCTATTTCTAATAATTTCAAAGTAGACTTTGTTGAAGTAATATAGTTTGTTTCATAGAACACCATTAATAATATACATATACCATATTTTCACAATTAGGAAATCCAAGTGTTACCAGAATTGTCAATCAAGGTTCAACTTATTACCTGCAGTGCATATTTGCCAGTTATTCACTTTGCTTTCATCCATATAATTTAATTAATCTTTATAAGTTTTGTAACTAATTTTTAGGTTTCTTGTGTATTGTTATCCAGTGCATATTTGTATGATGATGGTAGATTTGTTTCTGGTCCTAAGGAAAAGGCTGATCTGCTTCATCAAGTTTTGAAGCAATGCAGTCGGCTGATGATTTCTATCTCCCTGATAATAGTCATCTTGTACCATTCTTACAAAATTTGTATTTCACTGTAGGGATGTAAAGAAAATTCTTTATAATCTTGATAGCAAGTGTGAAGAAACTCTCGATGGTTTTATCCCATGGTTTTTCAAAATGGTTTTTAGTCTCCCAAGATAGTAGATTCCATAGGTTATTATGTCAACATAGTATCTTTGCAAATGAGTGCTAGCTTAGTAATATAGTGCATTTCAAAGAGTGGCATATATGCAGACTGCAGTAACTACAGGCCAATTTTTATTGACCCTGTACTCTCCCAAGTTGCACAAAACTTTTAAGCCACTTTACAAGTACATATGTGGAATATAAAGAAATGTTGGCTGATAGTTAGCATGCATATAGGAAGCAGTTAGATACCTACCTACGTTGCCTTTCATAAAAGAACCTTAATAAGGGTTTAAGGTGTAGAGTAATTCAAATCGATTTTACTTCTGATTTTGATTTAGTTAATTATAGGGTGCTTATATATAAACTTAGAATCTTTGAGTGGGTGGATATGTTTTAGGATTACTTCAAGATTTCCTTACAGGCAAGCAGCAGCGAGTTGCTGTTGCTGGGATCATTAGTAAACCAAGACCTATTGTGTCTGGAGTTCCACAGGGTAGTGTTCTTGGTCCACTATTATTTTTAGTATATGCAAGTGATGTGGTTGTTGGCCTGAAAAACTAGTATGCTGATGATGCAACAATTGTGTGTGTAGTAAAGTCTCCACCTATGATTTTTACTTTGGTAAATGAGCACTGTGGATACCAGTGATTGCATCAACGTCTAAATATAAAGTATGTAGAATGAGATATCAAATGACAATGACATACATTCTCTCTCTCTTTAATAGCTAACATTTCTAGTTAAAATTTTTAATATCAAGTATATAACTGTTTATGAACACTAGTTAACTTGGGTTAACCTTAAGACACATAATGGAAAATGTTAAAAGTAAAATTAACATTTACATGGGACCTTGGTTCTTGAATTTCTCATCCTGAACATTCAGTTATTGATCATATTCAAGAAAATAATTATTGCAATACACTCCCTGAACACCTGGATTAGCCCTGGTCACTGACCAGCCCGAACTATATCCCCACTTATTTACCCACTAAGTGGGTAATTTTAACTGTCAGCGTTACCTACGCTTCAGGTAAAATCTAGTCAAATGAGTTACCTGTGTTACCGTTGACAACGCTGCCGGCAAATACCAGCCACCAGTGGCCTTTCTCCTCAATTGTTTCTTGTTCGCCATGCTGTGCGGATCAGTCCCACATCAGGCGAACTTTTTGGTCGTTTAGCCCGACCCCACTCAAAGAGTTTTCGTATTTTGGATACAGATTACGACCTTGGACTGTTATTAACGTTTTTTCTCTCGTTTTACTTTGGATAGCTACTTTGTACTCGCTATGGATAAGTTAGAAAATAAACGCCGTTGCCGTCTGCAAACACCTCTGCTTCTAATTGACTATATTGATACCGGTTGTCACCACCCATTCCTTTCATAGGGTAGTTAGTAATCTTCCTTCTTTGTTCCCATCTATATACCTTAGGTGTGTGAGACGTAACGTGCTTACCGCGGTAATTGCTGGGGGGGCTACGGCCGTTGACAGTTCGTCTGCATCGTAGTTAGCACCTTTTGTGCCCTCGGCCCCCTTTCTTAGGGTAGCTGGTAATTTCCTTCTGCAGCTCCATTGGTTCCGCAGTTCGTAACCCGTTATTAAAGCACTATGTCCGCACATTTGGTTCTCCACCTGCACATGTCAGCGCTAGGTGCTCCAGTGGTTACTCGTAGTGACTTCTCTCTCCTTTTTATTTTTCAACTTTTTCCTGCTGTTTTTCGGTTCCACCTTAAACGGTTTTCAAGGTGGGTTCGACCTTGATTCCATGTCTACTGGGAGTACTTCTTTCCCTCACTTGCTGCGGACTCCAGTCTAGGTTTAGTATTGGTAACGGGTTAGTTGGATCGCGTTTTGCGACCTCTTCACTCTTAGGTGTGTGGCTCGCCTATTGTCGTCCCGGTCTCGTGTTATAGTCACTGGTGAGTGCAGAGTTTCACACTCAAGTGAGACTGGTTCAATATTTCGATTTATGGTGAATTTTTTAAAAGACCTTTTTCCTTACGTCCGTGTGGTAACTGCCGAAAATCTCAGAAATTCTTTCGTCAGTTTGTCATAATGTTTGCACCGTTTTTATATTAGCCATTACATAAAGTTTATATATGAAAATGTGTGCAATTTCATGTAGAATACAACAAAAACAATCTATGGTTGTAGCTTTTATCAGTTTTGAAATATTTTCGTATAAATCACTTTAAGTGCCAAATTTCAACCTTCGGTCAACTTTGACTCGTCCGAAATGGTAAAAAAACGCAATTGTAAGTTAAAGCTCTTACATTCTAGTAATATTCAATTATTTACCTTCATTTCACAACAAATTAGAAAACTCTAGCACAATATTTCGATTTATGGTGAATTTTTGAAAAACACTTTTTCCTTAAGTCCGCGCGCGGTAACTCTGCCGAAAATCTCAGAAATTCATTCGCCAGTTTGTCGTAATGTTTGCACCATTTTATATTGGCCGTTACATAAAGTTTTATATATGAAAATGTGCGCAATTTCATGTAGAATACAACAAAAACAATCTATGGTTGTAGCTTTTATCATTTTTGAAGTATTTTCATATAAATCACAAGTGCCAAAATTTCAACCTTAGGTCAACTTTGACTTGACCAAAATGGTCGAAAAACGCTATTGTAAGCTAAAGCTCTTACATTCTAGTAATATTCAATCATTTACCTTCTTTTCACAACAAATTGGAAAACTCTAGCACAATATTTCGATTTATGGTGAATTTTTGAAAAACACTTTTTCCTTATGTCTGCGCGCGGTAACTGCTGAAAATCTCAGAAATTCCTTCGTCAGTTTGTCGTAATGTTTGCACCGTTTTATATTAGCTGTTACATAAAGTTTTATATATGAAAATGTGCACAATTTCATGTAGAATACAACAAAAAATAACTCATGGTTGTAGCTTTTATCAGTTTTGAAATATTTTCACATAAATCACTATAAGTGCAAAAATTTCAAGCTTCGGTCAGCTATGACTCAACCAAAATGGTCGAAAAACGCAATTGTAAACTAAAGCTCCTACATTCTAGTAATATTCAATCATTTACCTTCATTTAGCAACAAATTGGAAAACTCTAGCACAATATTTCGATTTATGGTGAATTTTTGAAAAACACTTTTGTTCATGAAACTTCCCTGTCAGATATATATATAGCTGTATTTCCCGAATCCGACAGAAATTTAAACACTTATGACACACGCAGTGGGAGTCAGGTGGTTAGTTCCCATTCCCGCCGCTGGGAGGCGGGTATCAGGAACCATTCCCATTTTCTATTCATAATTTTTCTGTCGCCGGTGCTCTAAACAACGTTTGCAGCACCTCCGTCCAGATTTTGGAAACTTACTGGCTGCTTGAGTATCCCTTTTGGTTTTTTCTTTGGTATCTGAATTGGATCGGTGGCTTGGCACACGTTGACTTTGGATTGATTTGATTTTGGTATTGATTTTTCTTTGATCAAGATGTCAGGGTCTAGTTCAGCTAGCGCTAGATTTTGTTCTATGTCTGAATGTAGAGGTAGGCTACTGAAAGCTTCAGTAGACCCACATTCTGTTTGTAAGGTTTGCAGGGGGAATGAATATACGTTTGAAAGTCGTTGTAAGGAGTGTGAAAGATTAACAGATTCTGAGTGGAAGGTGTATGATACCTATCTTAAGAAACTTGAGCGAGATAGGTTAAGGAGGTCTTCCTCCAGGAGTGTTTCAGGTTTCGGGTAGGCAAGATTTTAATGATTTTCCTGCTAACCCTCCTTCTGTAGTTTATGCTCCTACCCCTGTAGTGTTGCCTCCGGGCCCTGAAGCAGTGTCTGTAGAAGGTAATACTTTATCTTTAATTCTTGAATCGATTCGTAACTTAGAATCAAAAGTGTTAGCTCTGGAGAGCAAAAGTGAAGAAAAGTGCAGTGAAAGTGCCCCTTGTGTAGTGGAGGGTGCGTCTCAATCGGCCCTCATTCCGCCTCTAGAACCTAGACCTCTGCTTGACTCCCAGGTTACGGGGAGAGACCATGTCGAAAGTCGAAGGAGGGTTACGAGGAACCCCCACCGATCTGACGTGCCTTCGGCAGCTTCTGACGAACCTACCCAGACTGCCAAGGAGCGTGCGCGTGCACGTCTTCTCAAGGAGTGCTTTTCCTCTTCGGAAGCTTCCTCCCCGCGCAAGGGGTGGAGCTCTCATGCCGCATCACGTCCGCTGAAAAGGACGGCTCGTGTTCGGGACGCTTCACGTCCAAGTTGTTCTCCGGAACTTTGCTCTTCGCCTGATAGTGCGTTTGCTGCTTTTCCTCCGCAGAAGAAGCGTAAGGATTCTTTGGAGGCAGAGTCTTTCCTAGATGATTCTTTTGAGCGCCGCAGTCGCTCTAAGGTGCGTGAAGTGGCGGTTCCTGGGAGTAGGAAGAAGGCGTCCCCTCGCCGCTCGCCTGCTCACAGGATCAGCCCCTCCCCAGAAAAGGAGGCTTCACCTACAAGCAAGATTCTCCAGTCGCTGCAGCAGCAACTTCAAGGAGTAATTTCTACTAGAGAGACTTTCCCACGTCGCCGTAGGAAGGACGACAATCTTCCTGTGATGAGGTCGAGGCGTTCTCCCTCTCCCTCTCCTCGCTCGTCTCTCTCTCCGTTTGACTCTCCCTCTAGAGTTCGTTCTGCTCCCCAGCGGCTCTCTAGAGGAGGTGAGAAATTCGTTTCTCGCTCTCGTGAAGCGGTTGTATCTGCTACTACGAAACCTGTAGATAGAAAGCGCGTTTCTTTAGACGCCGAGCGCGCTTCTGTGAAAGTCAAGCGCGCTTCAGTGGACGCCAAGCGTGCTTCGGTGCAAGTTAAGCGCGCGCCAGTGGACACTCAGCGCGTTCCAGTGGACGCTCAGCGCGCGCCAGTGGACGCCAGGTGTGCACCTGTAGCTGTCGAGCGCGCTTCAGTCGGCGCCAGAAGATTGGCATCGGACGCCAAGCGCACGCCTACGGACATCAGTTGTTCCGACACGGCATACAAACCTTCGGTCCTTTTACAATAGGAAGGTACTAGCGGCAGCTGGATAGGTCGTAAGCTTTCGAACAAGGGGTTCGGTAGTTAACTGCTTGTCCGACAGGCGCGCGCGCGCGACTGGGAGGTAAACAAATCACTTTTGCTTTCGGCCTCGAGCGGTGGATGGACGTGTTGTTCGACGCTCTCTGCCCGCTTCTCGTCGTTTGCTTTCTGAGTATTTGGTTGTAATTGTGTATGAAAGAGTATTGTAAGTACAATTATTCTCTTTTTTCATATTAATTGCTGCCTTCAATTGATTATGATGGAATCTCCTCGCCCCGCTACCCCACGGAGACTTTGCCCGGGTATCGAAGGGCGTAAATGGCGGGAAGTTCAGATCGTTCCCGGAGATTGACCCTCATATTTTTGTGTGCTCGGTGTCGGGGGCGCGAATGCACCCGAGCCGAGCCCTGTGATGTGTGTATTGATTGGTCGGAGGCGCAGTGGACTTTGTATGAGGGCAGGAAGAAGCGAAGGCCTGCAAAGGAGTCGTCGGAAAGCTCTCCCGCGACTCCTTTGGTGACGGACACTTCGTCTTCTTTCCTGCCGCCCGCTCAACTTCCACGTCTCGCGCCTTCCCCTTCGGGGGGGGTCTAGTCCTTACTCTCCTCTCCTGACGTGTCGAGTGTGGAGGAGGGCGCTAGATACCCTGACGTAGAGTTGTACTCTGGTCCTCTATCCGTTCGTCTTCGCGCGAACGGGCAGAGGATCCTTCTAATCACCCGACTTTTGCCTCCTCAGGTGCGGTTGCCGCGAAGGATGACCTCGGACAGGTGTGGGCATCGTTGGGGCTGCAGGGCGTGCCGAGTGTCCAGGGGCTGCTCTATCATCTCGCTGGCTCCGTGGCGGTCACCCCATGCAACGGTCACGAACCACCACCACGACCCTTACAACCCCTGGCTATTGCTTCAACCTCCTCACCTGGTGTACACCCATGCACTCGGGTCATCTGTAACACCCACTACATCGGTGAACAGGGGCCAGTCGCCGTTAACTCGTGGGAGTGTTGATGCCGCCACCCTGGGTTTGCCGTGCTGCCGCGACCGGACTTCATGTGCCCGAAGAGCTCGCCCCTGGACCTCCCACCGGTACCTAGGATGTCTGGGCCGCTGGTTCGACCACCTGTACCGCCCACACAGTCTGCCGTACCTGCCGTGACCACCGCTGCTGTACCTGTACCTGCTCCTGCTGTCTCGTCTGCCGTTCCTGTGATGTTCGCACCTGCCGATGTTGTTCCTGTTCCTGGCGCCGCTGCTCCCGATGCTGGTCTGTTCGGACAGGTACGTCCGCCCTGTGCTTCGGCAACAGCAGCCCCGGCTCCGTCCTGGATGACAGATCTGACGTCGGTCCTGAGGAGGTTGACGAAGAAGAAGAAGAAGAGGAGGAAGGTGTCGTCGTCGTCTTCATCGTCTTCTCGTCGTCGTCGTCGTCTGCCGCCTCTTCCCCTTCTTCTTCTAAGGCTTCCCCCGCCGAAGAAGAAGAAGGTCGCCTCCCCCCCCCCTAGAAGTCTCCTTCGGGAACTTCTAAGGGCCCGTCTCGCTCTGGTGAGACGGGGGGTTCTTCCGCTGGTCGCCCTGCTCCTTCGGGAGCAGGACCCGTCTCTTCTCCCGCAAGGAAGAAGACTACGGGGACCAGAGGGGTGCCGGCTAACACCGGCACCTCCTCACCTGCTGTCAGTGGTTCGGCCACAGCAGCAGGGGTCCGGCTCGGCCGCTCGTCGTTCGCAGAGAGGTACCGAGTGTACGGTCGCCTACCAGCGACCGTTGCAGCCAGGAACCAGACCTCTGAGTCCGACTCAGCGTCAGTTCACCGGCACGGAGCGGAAGACTGGTGACAGCCGCTCACGCGACTCTCTACCAGGCCATCTCTCGCTCTCGCGGCGAGCAGCTGGCTACCCGGGACGACGTGACGGTCCATGACCGGCCACGGGCTGAGGCTGGGAAGAGGTCCCCCCGTTCGCCGGTACCAGCCACGGCTGGTACCAGCGAACTGACGCACCGTGAGGATACGCACCGATCTCACCGTGACAGTGGAGCGCCGTCGCCTGACCGTCGCTCTCACAGAGAGCGATCGGGTACGGCGACCAGCACCAGCTCCTCTGACACACGAGACCGGGGCCGCTGTTCTCGGTCCAGCCGTTCTCCACAGCGAGACGGCTCGACTAGGTCTGCAGCTCGATCGCCACCGCGGGTTGACGATCGCCTGCAGTCCTCCAAGCCCGCTGGTTCTACCAGCGAGCGAGGAGAGAGCGTCAGGTCTTCCTCTCCCATACCTTCAACCTCCTCGGTTACACCGGGAGGGGCGAGGTGATTGAGGAGTGATCGTGAGGGGTGCGCCCCTCAGGATCCCGCCACCGCGGTCGTACGCACCAGGCTCGGTTCTCGGACCAGCCAGGTCGTACGCACAGGTGGTTGGAGGAGACCGAGAGGGGGCTGTCGCTGCTCCTCTCCTTGAGGGAGGAGGGTCTCGGGAGGTGCTCCTGTTTGAGGGATCTGGACGGTCCCAACTCCGCAGGATGCAGTCACTCCTGAGATCCAGAGGAACTTTGCCGAGGTTATTGCGCTGATTCGTCAGCACAACGACCTCGTGGAAGGATCGCCCCCCGCTCCCACCATCCGAGCCCACGTCCAGGCTCGAGTCGTTCTGGGGCCCGAAGAGGGAACCCAGACCGACGGTGGGTTTGCCGCGTTCGGAGCTTGCGGACTCAGTGCTGGACCAGGTTGAATCGCTTGTCTCCGGACAAGACGGTTCGCTCAAGTCTGGCAGGTCGAGCAAGCTGCTTCCACCTCCTCTGCTACGACAGCGGCGGTTTTACGTGCCATCTGAAGACCCGATGCCGCCCCAAACAGGTGAACCCGGAGTTAGCCAGGGCTGACTCCGGGGTGTGTCTCGCAGCAGCTCCTGTCCGAGAACCTGTGGTTCTCGCAGCAAGAGGCACTCGGCCTGGAATCTACCGCCATGGCAGCTTTCCAGGCCGTCTCCTTGGCTAGATCTGTGGTCCCTCACAGTATCTAAGGTCGCAGAGCCAACTCCGGGGAATTTCTCCGAGATGACTCGGCCTTCAGGAGAATTTGCCAGTCTGGGGGAAGAGCCATCTCCTTCCTTGCCCACCAGACGGTGAACCTGTGGGCCGAACCTGGTTCTCCGACGAAGGGACGCTGTCCTTACTCGGGTTTTCCATGGCGGCCGGGCGTGAAGCGGCGTTGGGACTTCGAAACGGACCTCTACGGAGTTCCACGTCTCTCTTCCCAGGAGAGATGGTGGACGCTGCGGTGGACAGACGGCGCACTGACGACAGTGACCGTCTGGTTCACCAGAGGCAGTCTCGAAGGCTTCTGGGCAGCCTCGGACTGCGGCCAAGTCTAAAAGCTCGGCTAGCGCTTCCTCGGCGGCTAAGACGGTTGCTGCGTCGAAGGCCCCGGGGAATGACTCTGTCTTCTTCGACTTCTGGCAAGGGGAAGCCTGTAACCAGCCCTCCTCCCAGCCCTCCTCATCCCGTGGAGGCTCTGGGAAGAAGTCGAAGAAAGGGGGGAAACGCTAGGGACGGCGTTCCCCCTCACCTGCTGCCGGTAAGTGGGGGGGTGCCTGGCCAGCCATTGGGCAACTTGGCAGCGCTACGGCACCGAGACCTGGATTGTAGATGTCCTTCGGGAGGGATATATTATTACCCTTCGAATCTCGGCCACCCCTCACCTCCAACCCGGTCCAACAGCAGTCGTACGTTTCCAGGGTCATCGAAGGACGTAGCACTGAGACAGGAGATAAAGACCATGCTGAGCAAGAGAGCTGTAGAGATCGTCACGGATCAGTCACCGGGCTTTTACAGTCGACTCTTCCTGGTGGAAAAGTCTACGGGAGGCTGGCGCCCGTGATAGATCTCTCTCCCCTGAACCGGTTTGTTCGCCAGAACCCGGTTCACGATGGAGACGGCACGCTCAGTGCTCGACTCCATCAGGGAGAACGATTTCATGCTTTCAGTGGACTTGAAGGATGCGTATTTCCAAATACCCATTCATCAGTCCTCCAGAAAGTACCTCCGCTTCATCCTCGACGGGACGGTGTACCAGTTCAGGCACTGTGCTTCGGTCTCTCAACCGCGCCCCACCGGTGTTCACGCGAGTGTTCCCCTCTGGTGTCTGCTTGGGCCCATTCCGCACGGGATACGTCTGATGAGGTATCTCGACGATTGGTTAGTCCCTGGCGAGCTCCCGCTCGCAGTTGCTACAGGACAGGGATCGACTGCTTCGAGTTCTGTCGCGATCTGGGATCGTGGTGAACTTCGAGAAGTCCGATCTCGAGCCCAAGCAGAGGATGAAGTACTGGGTATGCTGATCGACACGGTAGCAGGGCGAGTCTTCCCCAGCCAGTCGCGGATCAGCAGATTCAGGGAGGCAGCCACCAGTTCCTGTCTCGGCAGGAACAGGTAGCTCAGCGATGGCGAAGTCGTGATCGGACACCTGTCGTCGCTCGAGAAGTTAGTCCCCTCACGGGCGTCTTCACCTGCGGTCTCTTCAATTGGAGACTAAAGGAGAGTTGGTCGCAGGCGACGGATCCCCCAAGCTTTCCAGTGTCACTGACACAGGAGGTGAGGCAGGACCTAGCCTGGTGGCTGGACGACAGGAACCTCCTAAGAGGAGTGCCTCTGCGCACTCCCCCCCCGGACATGCAGCTGTTCTCAGACGCATCGACCGAGGGATGGGGCGCACACCTGGAGGAGTTGCTGACTTCATGAGTGTGGGACGAGAACGACAAGCACCTTCACATCAATGTACTGGAACTCAAGGCAGCGTTTCTCGCTCTCCAAGAGTTTCAGGACCGCTTGATGGGACACTCAGTGGTGTTGATGTGCGACAACACCACAGTGGTGGCTTACGTCAAACAAACAGGGGGCCTAGTGTCTCTCCCGTTGTACCAGTTGACTCGGCAGGTGCACGAGTGGGCTCAGGCACACTCAATAGAGCTGTCGGCACGCTACATTCCAGGGAAGAGGAATGTAGTAGCAGACACGCTCAGCCGTCGGGATCAGGTGATAGGGACCGAATGGTCTCTACACCAGGACGTGGCGGAAAGGCTCTTCGACCTGTGGGGGCGACCAGTCGTGATCTGTTCGCCACCGGCACACAGGAAGCTCCAGGTGTTCTTCTCGGCCGTGCCGGACCCATGGGCAGCTGCAGAGGACGCTCTTCAACACCCATGGGACAACCTCTTCGCCTATGCCTTTCCCCCGTTCAGCCTGATTCGCAAGGTGATCAGTCGAGCACTGGTCACCCCGAATCTCAGGATGATCCTGTGGCTCCCAAATGGCCACAGGCCATTTTGGTATCCGGACCTGCTGGCTCTTCTCGCAGGAGAACCGAGAGAGATTCCCCCTTGGCACAACCTTCTCGCCCAGCCACACGTCGAGCGGTACCACCGAGCAGTCCAGTCTCTACGTCTTCACGGCTGGCTGTTATCCACCATCTCTTGCGAACGAGAGGCTTTTCTCGTAGCGCAGCAACAGAGATGGCTGGAAACGTCCGTCAGTCCTCTGCAGCTGTGTACCAGGGGAAGTGGGCCGTCTTCTGTGGTTGGTGTCGTAGACGGGGTCTATCTCCTCTCAGAGCCACTCTTCAGCAGGTAGCGGATTTCCTCGTTTTTCTTCGCCGAGAGAAGCTCCTCTCAGTCCCCACAGTCAAAGGATACAGAGCCGCCTTGGCCCTCGTCCTGAAACTGAGGGGGTTGGACATCTCGAACTCGTTCGAGATCTCCTTGCTTATGAGGAGCTTCGAAAGGTCTTGCCCACCCAGGGAAACTCAGCCCCCTGCGTGGGATGTGACTCTCGTCCTTAGGAGTTTGACTCGAACGCCGTTCGAGCCACTCCGGGAGTCGTCAGACAGGGATCTGACCCTCAAGACCCTCTTCTTGCTGGCCCTGGCATCGGCGAAGAGAGTAGGGGAACTTCATGGTCTTTCCTATGTGTACGACACTCCAGGGATGGGGATCCGTGACGCTCGATTTCGTCCCGAACTTCGTTGCGAAGACTCAGAAACCGTCGGTCCCTGACGACAGGTTCGAGTCATTCACGATTCCCTCCCTAATGGACTTCACCGATAATGATGCGGATGAGATGCTGCTTTGTCCTGTGAGGGCGCTACGGCGCTATCTGAAGAGAACTCGACACCTCAGGCCTGAGTGTCGACGCCTCTTCGTTAGCACCGGGGTCACCAAGAAAGAAGTATCCAAGAACACTCTTTCTTTCTGGCTGCGTGATGGTCATCAGGAGGGCGCATGAGGCTGATGGTAGTGACGACATCCGTACGTCCCGTCCGAGAGCTCACGAAGTCAGAAGTATTGGCCCGTCGTTGGCGTTCCGTAAGAACTTCTCCGTGGCGCAGGTCCTGAAGGCAGGGGTCTGGTCTAACCAGACTACTTTACTGTCGTCCTTCTACCTTCGGGATATTGCCCACAGGTCCTTGGATACATTTTCCTTGGGACCCGTGGTGGCTGCTCAACAAGTTGTGTAGCTAACCCAGACCCTCGCAGGCTGAACAGCATCGAGTCCTGGTGTGACTGTGTGGATGGATGTGTGAGTGAGTGAGTGACTGGCTCTCTCTTCCCATCTTTTCCTTCCCCTCTACCTGTGGGCAGAGGCCATGGTCGTCACTACGCTGGATGAGGACGAGATGCAGGTGAGCTATATGACAGAGCCCCATCCTATCCCTTTCACTAGGGATAGGAGCAGATATCCACCACTTCCTTCTACAAGGGGGGGAAGTGGATGCCTACAAGAGTCAACCCATGACTTTATATTTCTCCTGTACAGGAACAAGTTCTTACATTGCTGGTACGAAGAGATACGCATGCCTCTCTCTTAGTACTCGGTCCAGAGGTCTGACCATTGATCCTGCGGTGCACACCCCGATCAATCGGACAGAGGCTTGGATCCCTCCTCGCTCTTACGACCAGGGAGGCTTCCAAGGTTGGGGCGAAACACCAGTCTGTTCACAAAAGACTCAGATTCCTCCCACCAAGAAGTGAGTCTTCCTATTGTAAAAGGACCGAAGGTTTGTATGCCGTGTCGGAACAAATGACAATTTGTCCAAATTGCATTTTTCCTAACTATACAAACCTGAGGTCCTTTTACACATAGCCCCACCTCATGCCACCCCTCACTCTGCAGTTTTTTGCTTGGGCCAAAAGCAAAAGTGATTTGTTTACCTCCCAGTCGCGCGCGCGCAGCCTGTCGGACAAGCAGTTAACTACCGAACCCCTTGTTCGAAAGCTTACGACCTATCCAGCTGCCGCCGCTAGTACCTTCCTATTGTAAAAGGACCTCAGGTTTGTATAGTTAGGAAAATGCAATTTTCAACGAATTGTCATTTTTCCACCACCGCAAGCGCAAGTGGAAGCGGGAACTCTTCCTGTTCGCCGCTCTTTCTCTTTTGAGAAAGCTCGTGACTCTTCCTTACTTCCTCCGACTTCTCCAGTGTCTGAAGAGGAAATTAGTGACGCTTTCGTCGAAGTGGACGAAGAACAGCAGTTGGCTCCAGTCTCGACGGACTACAAGGTTTTAACTCGTCTGCTACAATCAGTCTTTGCAGACACTTTTCAGCCTGAAGCTCCGCGTACTCCTCCCTCTCAGTTTTCGTCATCCAAAGCTGCTAAGATCTCGGGCTTTGTGAAAATAAGAAGAAGTCGCTTTCTACGAAGCAAGCTTTTCGCAAGGTCCACGATTGGATGGAAAAGAGGAAAGCTTCGGGCAAGACTTCTTTCGCTTTACCACCTTCAAGACTTTGTGGCAAAGCTGGTATGTGGTACGAGACGGGAGAAAACGTCGGAGTTAAGCTTCCAGCCTCGGCTCAAGGAGACTTTGGAAGTATTGTGGATGCCGCCAGAAGATCTTTTCTGTCTTCTTCGAAAGTCTCTTGGACACATAGTGAGCTAGATTTTCACCTTAAAGGCCTCTTCAGGACACTAGAGGTCTTTAATTTTCTTGACTGGTGCCTAGGAGTTTTGGATGCCAGGTCCAGGAGTTCTGATTCCATCAGTCTGGGGGAGCTGTCCAGTGTATTGTCTTGCATGGACAAGGCCGTCAGGGATGGTTCTGAGGAATTGGCTGCTCATTTCAGCACGGGACTGCTTAAGAAGAGAGCACTCTTTTGCAATTTTACCGCTAAATCGGTCTTGCCAGCGCAAAAAGCGGATCTACTTTTCGCTCCTTTCTCAGAACATCTCTTCCCCCAGTCTATGGTAAAGGACATAGCCGCCAGTCTCCAGGAGAAAGCAACCCAAGACCTTCTGGCGCAGTCTTCTAGGAAACCTACAACTACTTCGTCTTCTGGGTCCTCTGCTTTGAAGAAATCGAAGCCCTTTCGATCTGCTTCTTCCTCGAAGCCAGCCCCTCGAGGAAGAGGCTCTTTCAGAGGCAAGACCCCCGCTCCTTCTAAGAGCAAGAAGTGAGAGGGAAGTCCTTCAGCCACCGGTAGGAGCCAGACTTCTACATTTCGCGAGAGCCTGGGAAGAGAGAGGTGCCGACGCTTGGTCTCTGGACATCGTCAAGAAGGGGTACAGAATTCCTTTCCTGAAGTTAACCCCCGCTGTCTTCGACACCGAAGGATTTGTCTCCTTCGTATCAGGGAGAAAAACGGAAAGTGCTTCACGATCTAGATCAAATGATCGAGAAGCAGGCGGTGGAGCAGGTCCTCGACCTGAGTTCTCCGGGGTTTTACAACCGTCTGTTCCTAGTGCCGAAGCAGTCAGGGGGGTGGTGCCCCGTTCTGGATGTCAGCAGTCTAAACCGCTTCGTTACCAAGCAGAAGTTCAAGATGGAGACACCTCAATCTGTGCTAGCAGCCTTAAGACACGGGGATTGGATGGTCTCATTAGACCTTCAGGACGCATACTTTCACGTCCCCATCCATACCCGATCAAGAAAATACCTGCGGTTTGTCCTGAAAGGGAAGGTATTCCAGTTCAGGGCACTCTGCTTCGGTCTCAGCACGGTGCTGATGGTGTTCACCGTTCTTATGAAGAACGTTGCGAGGTGGCTCCATCTTGCAAAAATAAGGATCTCTCTCTACTTAGACGGCTGGCTTATTCGAGCCTCATCGCAAGACCGGTGTCTGAAGGACCTTCACACGACTTTGTCGTTAGCGAGGTCCCTGGACTTCTGTGAACCTCGAAAAGTCCGCATCTCACTCCTTCTCAATCCTTAGTCTATCTGGGGATTCAGATGGACTCAGTGGCTTTTCGGGCTTTTCCATCCCAGGGGCGACAACTTCAATGCCTAGACAAAGTGTCAGCCTTTCTAGGGAAGGAAACATGCTCGGTGAGGGAATGGATGAGTCTGCTGGGGACCATTTCCTCACTGGAGAAGTTTGTTTCTCTAGGAAGGTTGCACCTTCGACCACTTCAGTTCTTCCTCTCCAGCAATTGGTCACGCAAACAGGATCTAGAAGAGGTCTTGTTTTTGACGGAAGAAGTGAAAAAGCACCTCAAATGGTGGTCGGATCCAAAGAAGCTTGCGGAAGGACTTTCGCTCAAGCTTTGGAACCCCGACCTAGTGTTGTTCTCCGACGCGTCTTCCACGGGTTGGGGAGCAACACTAGGAGGGAGAGAAGTGTCAGGCACCTGGAGAGTGGAACAGGTGTCTTGGCACATAAATCTAAAAGAACTTTCAGCAATTTACCTTGCTCTAAGGTTCTTCCAAGAGGAAGTCTCCAACAAAGTGGTTCAGATAAACTCGGACAACACCACAGCCCTGGCATACCTCAGGAAACAGGGGGGAACTCACTCTCCTTCTCTGTTCGCCATCGCAAAGAATGTCCTGATATGGGCGAAGTCGCAAGACGTCACGATCCTGACAAGATTCGTGTCAGGCGTGGAGAACGTGCGAGCGGACCTTCTCAGTCGGCAAGGACAGCTTCTGCTGACGGAATGGACCCTTCATCAGGGGGTATGCCAGGCGTTATGGAAGTTGTGGGGACGTCCGCATGTGGACGTTTTCGCAACTTCCCGAACGAAGAGACTTCCGCTTTATTGCTCCCCAGTTCTGGACCCGGGAGCAGTGGCAGTAGACGCCCTACTGTGGAATTGGTCGGGACTAGACATTTACGCTTTTCCCCCATTCAAGATCCTCGGGGAAGTAATGAGGAAGTTCGCGGCATCAGAGGGAGCGAGGATGACCCTCATCGCCCCCTTCTGGCCAGCAGCCGACTGGTTCACGGAGGTGATGTCCTTCCTGGTAGACTTTCCAAGGACTCTGCCCCTAAGGAAAGATCTACTCAGACAGCCCCACTTCGAGAGGTACCACAAAAACCTCCCCGCTCTGAGTCTGACTGCGTTCAGACTATCAAGAAGTTGACCAGAGCGAGGGGTTTTTCAAGACCTGTGGCTACGGCGATTGCCACCACAAGGAGGCCCTCCTCAATCGCAGTTTACCAATCGAAGTGGGCTGTCTTCAGAAGTTGGTCCAGAAAGAAGGGCATTTCCTCCACCTCAACCTCTGTGAGCCAGATAGCAGATTTCCTTCTTCACCTCAGGAAAGAAGCGAAACTAGCTGTTCCCACGATTAAAGGCTACAGAAGCGTGCTTTCTGTAGTCTTCAGGCAACTCGACTTAGCGAATGACAGAGACATTCATGATCTCATTAGATCCTTTGAGACTGTGAAAGTTCTCCAACCGAAAGTACCATCGTGGAATTTAGACGTGGTACTTAAGTTTCTTATGTCGAGTCAATTTGAACCGCTCCATTTAGCTTGGCTTAGGAATCTTACTAAGAAGACATTTTCCTAACCGCTCTGGCGACGGCGAATAGGGTTAGCGAAATACAGGTCATAAGCAAGCACATTGGGTTCAAGGATCATAGTGCAGTTTGTT
>NC_061107.1:89684168-89703340 GCF_015104395.2 Macrobrachium nipponense
CTGAGGAGGAACGAGAGTCCTTTTTATTCATGGACACTACAGGACGACTCTTCTTAGATGTTTGGACAAGTAGGTCTTGTGTCGCCTTCTCAGTTAGCGAGCGAGATATATCCTTCACTAACTGAGAAGGAAACAGATGATCTGACAGAGGGGCGAACAATAACGCTGTCCTCTGGCTCGGAGAAACCGCTTTGGATAAAAGGGATCCATATACCGATCTCTTCTTCAGAAGACCAGCACCAAATAGGGAAGCAACTTCTCCCGAACCGTCTTGTACTGCCTTGTCCATGCAAGACAGGACGCTATGGAGAATCTCTGGGCTCTTAAGAAAATCCGAGTCTTTAGACTTATTAGCCAGAACTCCGAGAGACCAATCCAGAAAATTGAACACCTCTAAAGTGATGAAAAGTCCCTTCAGAAAGTGGTTCAATTCTGAAATGCTCCACGTAGATCTGACCGAGACTAACGAGTGACGTCTGGAGGCATCCACTAAATTGGCAAAGTCCGCGTCTGCCGATGCAGGAAGAGAAAGACCCATAGCCTCTCCTGTCCCGTACCAAATACCTCTCTTTCCATGGAGTTATTGAAGAAGGCACGCAGAATACTGTCTTTCCCAACTCTTTCTTAGTGCCCATCCAAGAATCCAAAGATTGGAGGGCCTTTTTCATTGAAATCGCAGGTTTCATTTTCAGGAAGGCCGAGGATTTCACAGTAGCCGTACTCGAAAAGAGAGAACGAGGAGAAGGAGGAGCGGCTGGACTAAGAGAGTCTCCTAACTCTTGTAGTAACAAGGAGGCTAAGGTCTTGTAGTTTGAGAGTCCCTCATTTGTAGGAAGCTCGTCATTAGACAACTCGTCCAAACCCCGATCCGACGAAGGTGAAAAGCAAACTTGTTTGGAGGAAGAGTCTTTCCTCCAAGACCTCCTACGATCTGAAGGAGAGGAGCTTCTGTTTGGAGAAGAGTCATAATTTCCAGATATGAGTCTATTCGTATCTTGCCTCATGGAAGAACTCCGACTCCTGCCTCCTGGCTCTTGACTCCTTGACTCCTGACTCCTGACTCCTGACTCCTGACTCCTGACTCCTGACTCCTGACTCCTGACTCCTGACTCCTGACTCCTGACTCCTGACTCCTGACTCCTGCCTCTTGACTCCTGGCTCCTGCCTCTTGCCTGGGTGACTCCTCACTCCTGGCTCTTGACTCCGGCCTGCTGGGAGACTCTTCGCTCCTGACTCTTGCTCCTGCCTCCTGCACTCCGACTCCTCACTCCTGGCTGGTGCCAGACGCCTGATCGGCTCTGCAACTTACAAGTGTCTTTGCAGTTTAAACCATACATTCCTTACGTAAGGCTTGACGCATCCACGTTCTTGCTAGGAGCCTCACCTCGAGTAGGAGCATCGATCCTGGCGGCAGGTACCTCCACACGTCTGGAGGACCTTTTGATAGGAAGGGAAGTGTCTTTCCTTCTAGGAGGCTCCTTTGAAAGCACTCCTACTAAAGACGATATCTGTTCCTGCATGGAAACCAGAAACCTCTTAGTAACCTCCTCTTTATCCTCTTCGGGAGGAGGAGAAGGAGGAGGGGAGGAGTCCATGGGCTCCACCTCCTGACTCCTTCTAACTATGGGCGACAAAATGGCTCTTTTTGCCCTCTTAACCTCCGAAGGAGACTCCTCAGGGAAGTGTTCCGGGCTCGAGTCAATAGTCGGAGCCTTCCAACTCCTCTTCAGTGGTCGCGAGCGATCCGAATCCCTCCAATCACGTCTAGGAGACGAAGATCCTGACGAAGAAAAACAATCACGCAGGACGCTTTTACAATAGCGATCCCTGGCAGTCTGGGGTGTCACAGAAACTGCCGAAGGGACACCTGATCGGTGGGGATTCTCCACAACCTCTTTTCGGTTTTTGACATTCCTTCTCCTCTGGGCATGTGAGCTTAGAAGAGGTCTAGACCTAGGAGCGTTGCGGAGCCGACCCGATGCCCCCTCCACTACACTGGGGACACTCACATCACTGTCCACTGAAAAATCACTAGCCTTACCTTGCAGGGCAACCATTTTGTTTTCCATTAACTTGAAGGCTGCTTTTAGATCAGCAAGTTCTTTCGCTGAATCTACAGGTTCTGCAATAGGAGAAGGGGCTGAAAAGGAAGGAGAAGTAGCAATACTTACCCTTGGGGATGATCCCAAGCTAGGAATTAGTTCATTCGATCTCGAACTACTTAAACTTCTAGAAGAAGCTTTCCTCACTCTTTCTCTTTCTAACTTTTTCAAATAATTAGTTAGATTCTTCCACTTCACTCTCACTCAAATTCTCACATTCCTTTCCTTGCAAGTATTAGTGAAAGAACATTCATAACCCCTGCAACCCTTGCATACAGTGTGAGGGTCTACCGAAGCTTTCGGCAACCTCACCTTACAGCCTACATTCACACAACGTCTCACAACCATTCCAGCGTCAGACATTTTAACACGTTTCCAGCGATGGGACCCACCAGTGGGTCACACTGTTCTCTCATTTGCTGCAATGTGACCCACCGGTGGGTCCCAGTAGAACAAAATTATTTTTTTTTAATTTATAAAAAAAACTTAAACTTTTAATTGCAATTATTATTTTAGTAGATCAAATATTGCTATCAAAGGGTTGAATTATACAAAAAAAATAAAAATGACATTTTTATAATAATATAAAGTTTCACTTATACTTACCCCCGGTGGTTACATATAGCTGTCGTCTCCTACGTCACGGCAGAATTTGAAATTTCGCGGGCTAGCGCTAATTGGTGGTTTGACAGGTGATCCCTACTCCCGCCCTCTACCGGGTACCGGGAACCATTCCAACAATAAATCAGAAGTTTCATGCCTTACCTGGTCCATATGAGGGGAGGAGGGCGGGCTTCGTATGTAACCACCGGGTAAGTATAAAGTGAAAACTTTATATTATTTTATAAAAAATGTCATTTTCACTTATATAAACTACCCGGTGGTTACATATAGCTGATTGACACATTTAGGTGGTGGGACAATGCAGCTAAAATAACAACTGTTGGAATTATCCGAAGATATAGGTTCCTTACCTTTAAAGACCGCTGACTCAGTGGTTACTGCCTCTGTAGTCTGCTGGCCTTTATTGTACCGACAGGATATTTAGGATCCGTGCGTCGGACACAATAATAAGTACTTGCCGTTGAGGACGTGACCGTAACGGACAAGACTATAATGCCCCTGCTCAGGCGCAGTACAAATCACCACAAAATACAATGAAAAAAAAAAACGAGGGATCACCACAAGCCGTTTAAGAAATACACCAGACATTAAAAGACTGAAAGATACTCAAAAAACTCCCTGTATCTTCAGACAACCTTAAAAATACAAAAAACATAATCAAGGAGAAAAGTTAGTGACTGGAGGATGGGGGAACATCCTTCTCTCCCTCACCCAATACCGTTGTCAGTCACAATGAATGGCCCCAATGTACTGCAATTTTCATATGTGGTTTGCAAATCTGTCAGATAATGAGATGCGAAGAAGAATTGCTTCTCCAATATGTAGATTTAATAATGTCTTTCAAAGGAAAACAGATTACGTCTAAAGGCCATAGACGTAGACACTGCTCTAATTTCATGAGCTTTGACTTTAAAACACTTTGATATCTGAGTCCTGACATTGTCCGTGTGCCTCAGAAATCAAATTCCTTAAAAAGAAGGAGAGCGCATTTTTAGAAAGAGGACGAGAAGGATCTTTCACTGAACACCACAGGTTATCACTTCTTACCTCTTATACCTTTGGTCCTTTGCACATAATGTCTAAGTGCTCTCACTGGACAGAGAAGACATTCAGGCTCATTAGGCCCCACTAACTCCGAAATGTTCTTTATAGAGAAAGAACGAGGCCAAGGACGTGAGGGATTTTCATTCTTAGCCAAAAACCCCAGCATTGATGAGCAAATGGCATTGCCCTTAGCGAATCCAACTCTCTTATCAATAGCATGCAGCTCACTGATTCTTCTAGCTGATGCTAAAGCACAAAAGAAAAAGGGTCTTCCTGGTCAGATCTCTAAAAGAACTAGAGGAGATCGGTTCGAATCTATCTGACATCAGCCATTTAAGAACTACATCCAGGTTCCAAGCTACTGTTCTTGACTCCTTTGTCTTTGGTCGTATCAAAGGAACGAATCAGGTCTGAGAGGTCTTGATTATTAGAAATGTCTAATCCTCGATGTCTGAACACAGAAGACAACATAGCTCTATAACCCCTAATCGTCTGGGTAGAAAGCTTCTTCTTCTCACGAAGAAAAAGAAGGAAGATTAGCTAACTGAGCTATAGAGGTCTTAGAAGACGAAATTCCTTCTTCTTTGCACCAAGCTCTGAATTGGACCCACTTAGCTTGGTACACTCGATCAGAGGATTCTCTTCTGGGTCTAGCAATAGCCCTTGAAGCTCTCTTTGAAAATCCTCTCTTTCTGAGGAGATGCTCGACAGTCTGAAGGCGACTAGTCGAAGAGCGGACAAGTTGTGATGGAACCTCAGAAAGTGGGCTGTCTGAGTAGATCCTTCCTTAACGGTAACTCTCTCGGAAAGTCCGTCAACAGCAGTAGTAGATCCGGAAACCATTCCCTGGCCGGCCAAAAGGGGGCTATCAGAGTCATCCTGACGTTCTGATGACCTCTGAACTTTGCCAGAAACTAATCTTAGCATTTTGAAAGGTGGAAAGGCATACAGATCCAGATTTGACCAGTCCAGAAGCATGGCATCCACTGTAAAGCCTCCTCGTCTGGAACTGGGGAGCAATACAGTGGTAGACGAGCTGTCTTGTTTGTGGCGAAGAGATCCAACTGAGGACATCCCCAAAATCCCCAAAGCTTCTTGCATATTTGAGGATGTAACGTCCACTCTGTGGAGAGGGACTGTCCTCCCTCTGCGAGAATGTCTGCCTTTAACTTCTTCGAGCCTTGAATAAATCTTGTGCTCAAGACAACCTTGTTCTCTTCGCCCAAATGAGTAGGTCTCTTCGCAGCCTCGCACAGAGAGAACGAGTGTGTCCCCCCCTGTTTTTTGATGTAAGAGAGAGCCGTGGTGTTGTCTGCTTGAACCAGCACTACTTTCCCTCTTACCTCTGTCTTGAAGTGCATTAGAGCCAAATGAATCGCCTTCAACTCTTTTAGATTTATGTGCCAGGTTCTCTGATGAATCTGCCAAAGTCCCGACACTTCTTTCTCCCCAGAGTAAGCTCCCCACCCTTTAAGTCCGATGCGTCTGACAAAAGAGTAAGGTTGGGGCTCAACTGGCTTAGAGACAAGCCTTCCTCTAGCCTTCCTTCTGATTTCCACCAAAGTAGGTCCTGTTTGATTCCTTCCGAGATGGGGAACACGAAGGAGTCTGGGAACTTCTTCCTTTGCCACTTCTGCTTCAAGTAAAATTGAAGTGATCTCATGTTGAGCCTGCCCAGACTTACAAATTGCTCTATTGAAGCCAAGGTTCCTAAAAGGCTCATCCACTGATTCGCCGAGCAAGTTTGTCTGACGAGAAATTCGTCTATTTTTGTTCAGGCATGAGTCGATCCTTTGGCGAGACGGAAAAGCCTGAAAAAAGAACTGAATTCAGTCTCACTCCTAAATAAACTATCTCCTGAGAAGGAGTGAGACATGACTTTTCCTTGTTTACTAACAATCTAGGCTTTCCGTCATCCTTAAAGTCTTTTGTAGGTCCTCCACACACTTCTGTTCTGGACCTTGCCCTGAGAAGCCAATCGTCTAGATACATGGATATTCGTATCCCGTCTAGATGAAGCCACTTTGCTACTGACGACAGAACTCTGGTGAACACTTGTGGAGCTGTCGACAGGCCGAAGCAGAGGGCCCTGAACTGATAAATGCGGCCCTGGAACACGAATCTCAGGAATCTTCTCGGATTCCGAATGAATCGGAATATGAAAATAAGCGTCCCGAAGGTCTATGGAAACCATCCAATCTCCAGGATGAAGAGCTGCTAATACCGATTGGGTCGTTTCCATAGAAAACTTCGTCTTCAGGACAAAGACGTTCAGGGCACTGACGTCCAACACCGGTCTCCAACCCCCGTGGCCTTCTTTACCAGGAAAAGGCGATTGTAAAATCCTGGTTCCTGCGGAGGAGTCCACTAACTCTATGGCCCTCTTTGCCAGTAAGGCGAGAACTTCTTGATGGAGGGCAGCAAAATTTTTCGGAGTTCTCCGAGTAGGCTGACAAATTCACAGGAAATTCTGTGAGAGGGGGGTGCTTGATGAACGGAATGGTGTATCCTTCCTTCAGGAACCTGGACCGTCCAAGGATCCGCTCCGAGATGAAACCAGGTCTGCCAGAAAAGGTGTAATCTGGCTCCTACTGCTGTGTGGAGGACTACGGGCCTACTTCTTGATGGAAGAGGGAGTGGTTTTAGAAGAGGCTCTACCTCTCCCACGAAACCTGGAGGAAGATCGAACGGGAGCTCTCCCTCGAAATGGTTTAGGAGCTTCCGTGGAGGGAGCACTCCGAGAAGCAGAAAGAACCGGAGCTATCTTCCTGGGCTTCTTCACTGACTGTGATAAAAGATCCTGGGTCGCTTTTGTGTTAAAGATTGAGCGATCTCGCTCACAATCTCTTGCGGAAATAGGTGTTTCTTGTCCAAAGGAGAGAAGAGCAAGGCAGACTTCTGGTTCGATGAAACCCCTTTCGACAAGAAGGAGCACCAAAGCTGTCTCTTCTTCAACACTCCAGAGGCGAAAATGGCAGCGAGCTCCGAAGCTCCATCACAGATGCCTTTATCGATACAATCCAGTACCGAGGCAAAATCCTTCAACTGCTCCTCCGAAAGTCCAAATGACTTGACTTTCCTGGCCAGCGAAGCAATGGCCCAATCCAGGAAGCTAACAACTTCGAAAACACGGAAAACACTCTTGCAAAGATGCTCCAGTTCATTTGTTGAAAAGAAAATCTTAGCAGTATTAAGGGCTGCTCTGCGGGAAGAGTCCACGAGACTAGAAAAGTCTCCCTGAGCGGAGGCAGTCACACCCAGGGAAAAAACTTCTCCAGTGTCATACCAGACACGGCTCCTTGACGAAAGTCTCGAAGGGGGTAAGACAAAAAACATTTTTCCCCTGTTCCTCTTCTCCAAAAGCCAAGCGTTAACTTTCTTGATCGCTTTCTTAGCCGAAATCGAGAGGACGAGACGCGTGAACGAGGACGAGGAGTCAGGCTTACTGTCCTTTTTCCACTGCGAACTAGGAGAAACTGGAACGGAAGGCGGAAAAAAGAATCTCCCAAAGTTTGTCAACGAAAGATCGTAAAAGGAGTTTATACCCCGACAAATGCTTGTCTTTTTCTGTAAGTCCTTCTCTTTCTTCCTCCAAGTCCGAAGCTTCCTTCGACGAAACTGGCGAACATTCCATCGGAAGAGGAATCCTGTTCGGCGAAGTCACACCCTGACGCGTCCGAGGAGGGTGTGAGAAAGCAGGAGAAGACGTCTGAGCCTGTACTGAGACGTATCCGGGCGGCTGAGCTGGCGGCTGCGTTGGCGGCTGAGCTGGCGGCTGAGGTGGCGCTTGAGCGAGAGCCTGACGTGGCGCCATAGACGGAGTCAGGAAAGGAGTCCGACTATGCGCCTGAAGTGGCGTCTGAAGAGGAGTCACATGGAGAGTCTGAGCCTGAAGAGGCGACTGCAAAGGAGCCTGCGAAGACGGACTGCACAGTAGTCTGCGGAAGATGTAAGGCGGATAGGGAGCGCATTCGGGGACGAAAGAGACTTGCCAAAAAGCTCCAAGATACTGCCTAACTTGGCATTCATCTGTTCAAACACCGAAGGTTGAGGATCCACCGACGTAGAAGGCGCGGGAGGTGTAGAAGGATGATCCACAAACACGTCTGGAGCCGCAGAGTTATCGCTTGAGGAGGCTCTGGGAGAAGGCTCCGAAGGGGTGTGCGTGTTCGGCGTTCTCCAATTCTATGAGAAGAAGGGCGATAAATCGAAACCGCCGGAGAAAAGGCTTCAGGCTCCTCCCAAAAACTACAAGAAGGTTCGGCAGCCGCCACCTTCTTGGGAACCGCAGCAGGCGAAACATCGCGCGACCTTTCAGCGGTCTAGAAGTCTTATTACGCCAACCTCTATAAAAAGAGGAAACATCTGAACTAGAGTCACTTGACGAAAAACACTTCCTCGCAACACCTTTCCAATGGTGAGCGACAGCATCCTGGGATACGGCTACAGGATTGCTTGAGGGGGCGGCTGCTCGGGGAGCAGGTCCCGCTCGCCTCCCTTCGGTTTTCGGCATGCCTCCTCCAGGATCTGGGGAGTTTGACAGGGGCCTAGACCTAGGAGAACGAACGGGCCGAACAACCACCTCCTCCACTACACTTGCACTAAGTAATTTATCACACTTAACTACCACTTCTTGCACTGTCTCACCCATTTTCTGCATAGTGGTGAGGAAAAGAGACAAATTTCGAGTCCATATCGGCTCGTAATACTGACACGGATCGGGATCGGGAGATACAGATTTCGAGGGCAGGAGCAACCACTACGGGTTAATAGGAACAGGATTAATAGAATTCAGAGGAATATCCTGGCTACTCACTAACTTAGAAGAAGATCTCTGTGAAGCCTTTCTGATTCTATCTTTTTCTAACTTTCTCATATACTTTCCCAGTGCCTTCCACTCATGAGATGTTAGAGACTTACATTCTTCACACGTATTCTCAAAAGAACATTCACGTCCCCTACAACTAACACAAGTAGAATGAGGATCAAGTGAAGCTTTAAGAAGTCTAGTCTTACACCCACTACTACACACCCTATACTGAACAGAGCCGGTGTCAGACATCGTGAAGAATTCAAAATAATTCCTAAAAAGGACAACAATATCAAAACCAAAATAACTATAGCGCTATCAAAAAGATCAGTAAACTCAAGGTACATCACCAAAAGGAGAAAACCAAGATGATCAAATCCAAATTCCAACCAGCAGAGGAACCGTGTTACCGGTTCCGACGGCAGGAAACTTCTGATTTATTGTTGGAATGGTTCCCGGTACCCGGTAGAGGGCGGGAGTAGAGGGATCACCTGTCAAACCATTAGCGCTACCGCGAATTTCAAATTCTGCCGTGACGTCAGGAGACGACAGCTATATGTAACCACCGGGTAAGTTATATAAGTGAAAAACAAAGTTTTATTGAAATAATTGCAAAGAAAATTTGTCTGACATTCAGTATATAAGAAAATTAGTTTTCCATTCCATTTGCTAATGAAAAATCATATCACTAGTTATGTTTGAGATTGAAACATGATAAACATAGATATGGAGTGCCATCACATGAGTCACAATATGTGGAAACCTTTCTTGACTTGATTTTGGCCACTTTAGATCCTTCATTTACTGCTAACATTTCGTAGCAGCCTCTGCATCGTTTCCTTGTTTTTCTTTTCTGTCCTGCTTCTTTGAGACAATGTGAAGATTTTCCTGAAATATTCATACTTGATTTTCCTGGTTTGTTTTTTTCCTTCATGATACCACTAGTATAGTATAAGACAATAGATTATAAGACAATAGATTCCTTGAATGCACGTAATGACATTTTCTTGACAGCAAAGTACTTATTGTAAAGTACCCAAGCATTCACTATAGAAGTACCAGCAATAAATTCTAATGCTACTTTTCTGTACCATTTTCTTGACTTCTTCAGAGGTGAATAATATGATGACATTTGATCTGATAAATCAACTCCTTTCTTGCACTTATTATAGTCTAACACACTTTGAGGTTTCTTGATAGGTAAACCAGTCCTTGTGACTTTACCTGTGTTGATTAGAGTAGCATCATGTTCTGGAACTGTTGATAGAGTCACAACATATCTTTTATCTTTCCAATTGAATACTTTCACTCCATTCTTATTTTCTAAGGCTTTAATTTCACATCTCTTTAGTTTTGCTTTTGTAACTGACTTTGGAAGATACTTTCTATTGACTCTTACTGTGCCACATAGGTAAATCTTCCGCTGAAGAAGAAGATGATATGCTGTGTAAAGTTTTGATACTAAGGTAAAACAATATATAAAATTACTGATTGATTTATAGAAATTTAGAAAAGATTCAAAACTATGGGTCATATTAGGCCATTCACTGCCTAAGAAAAAAAAAGACAGAAAAGGAAACCCTTACCAAACCCTCAAATATATAAATTACATATAAATAAAAAAAAGACAGAAAAGGAAACCCTAACCAAACCCTCAAATACGTAAATTATATATAAATATTTATTACATGATAGCAGGTCTCATAGATACAAAGTGGTTAGCTACAATTAAAAAAAAAAATTCAAGTGGGACCCACCGGTGGGTCCCATCGCACTGCAGTAATAGAATTTTCATTCAGATGCGATGGGACCCACTGGTGGGTCACGGTTTTTCTTGCCTCAACAAAGTCTATCTTGGTGCTGACGATCAAGCAGTTTTACTACTGTCGCAGTACCAGCATTCCAGCCATTATGGCTGTCGCAGGAAACGTGTTAAAGAAAATCCAAATCAAGTCCACAAAACAGTCCACAAAAGCATATGCCAATCCAACAATCCAGATACGTCACCAAAAGTCGGTCAAGAAGATCAATTGCTGGTGAAAAAAGAAAAACCAATCGAGAGGAACCAACAACAATGTTGACGGTCCGGGCGACAGAAGAATTCTGATTAGAAAACGGGAATGGTTCCTAGTCCTGCCACCCAGGGCAGGGCGGTAGATCACCTGACCTACCGGTAGCGTGTGCCGCGAAATTTGAAATTCTGTCTGGGACGACGGAGTCTATAGCTAAGTATATATCTGGCAGGGAAGTTGAATGTATAAAAATGTTGTTCCAGGTCAACATTTCATTCGTCCATCGCATTTTCTCCTTACGTTTCAGATTTATAAACTCACACACTCTCTCTGGTACAGTCACCAACAACTTTCACACTAACTCCTTACACTCATTTATTCCTTCATCCCCAACTTTTTCCTGGCTAAACTCCTTACACTCATTTATTCCTTCGTCCCCAACTTTTTCCTGGCTAATGTTTCTAACCTACAGACATACATCAACGACTCACCAACATTCATTCTTGCCCCTTCAAAATCTTGCTTTCTCCTATACTATCTAATGCTACTCTTTATCCTCTTTGCCTGTTCTACAATCCTAGCTTTTACACTCTCATACGGCACATTCCCTACACTCATCATTACCCCATACATACTCAACAAAAATCCTGTCAAAAAGCTACATAACTCCCTTGGCCAGACTCTCTTGTTATCTCCATATTCTTTAAATAAAGTCCCCTATGTCCCTACTACCATATTCCTCATATTGTGCACATCGGGGTATCTCTCTCATATACACAGCCTTTCGTACTTCCTGCTCACTCTCACTTTCGCTACTTCCATTCTGACCCCTCTTTCCCTCTTCCGAATACAGCGAGTCAACTTCCATACTCACGTCCATACTCTTGACTACACTCTTCTTACCCTTCTTCTTTCTATCTATCTGTTTCCACTCACCGCTATCCAAATCACTCTCAGCCCTTTCCCCAATGTATTCAGTTCTGGTCTCATCCTGTCCATCACCCTTACCAACCTTCTTTCCCTTAGTCATCTTCTTTTCTTCAGCCCCCTTCTTATTCTTGTCCTTAGGTTTATCCTTATCCTGTGTTTTCCCCTTCTTTCCCTTACCTATCACAAATCACCTTCGCCACTCATACTCTCATCCACTCACTCTTCCACTTTCTTTACTATGCCTGGCCCGTAACAAGACCCAGTAGGCCTACCTCCTACAGTTCCCTCTCCCATGAATCCCTTCATCATTTCCTACATCATCTCTTGCACTGCATTCATCATTACCCCGAATTTTTCATCTATTTTCTCAACCATTCTCTCTTCCGCTCCTTTCACCTCTTTTTTTCATTTCCACTTTCACACTCCTTAGCATTCCTCTCATTTCCTCTAACTCGCTCTTCAGCCTCTCATTCTCCACTTCCAATCTTCCCTTAGCTGCCCTCATCAACCTCAGCTCCTCCTTCAGCCTCTCCATCTCCTTCAACCCTTCCAGCCTCCACCAATCACACAACTCACTACCCCAATCGTCCTGCAGCTGCCGCACCAACAGTGCCTGTTCGGGCGCCAAAAAATAATGTGGCGGGATCACAAGCTGGCAAAATTCCCCCCACATAAACCTAATCACTCCAGCTGCCAAATTCCCGCTCAGCCACACTTTCCTCTTAACACTACAATATTCACGCAGGACAATTGACCTACCTACACACAGAAACAAAAAAAAAACAAAAAACCACAACCTCACATATAGCAACACAGCAAACAACAAAGAACTCAGCCACAATACATGACCACTACACAAACAATCAACAACACAAAAAAGCAACATACACACCCACTAACAACACCAAGGAATGCCAACAGCTCGCTAACAACAACCCTCAACAACTCAACAAAACTCACAAGCACAACAAATCCAATAGCACAGGCACAACAATTCCAAAGCAAACAACATCAAACTTAACAGCAGCAAATCAACAAAACACAACTCAAACGACTTCCAATCCTTCAACAGACTGCTGTCGACACTACTTGTTATCACCAGCTCTCACCAAAGACTGACTCAAAACACTCACTCAAAACACAGAACTCTAACAACAACAGCACCAACAGACAACCCAGAACTCTCCTACAGCTAATCCAATCGTTAACCATCCAACCACCAATTGCTCTCTCTCTCTCTCTCTCTCTCTCTCTCTCTCTCTCTCTCTCTCACACACACACACACACAGACGTTGTCAAATGGAACTCCATAACTCCTCCATACTATGTTTAATATATGCCTGCATTTGATCCGTAGACCACTCGTTACATCGACGACCTAATTTGCATTAAATTTTCCTACATGAAATATACAAGGAATGTCGATCATATTTGAGTGTACTCATCCTCCGTTTGCAGGCAGTACTGGAGCGATGAGTTGCTGCATCTTCGCTGGGATGGTCTGGAAGAGTCTTAGTTGGGGGAGGATCCTTTGCAGTTACTATAATTCCATTTTATGGGCCGAGTCCATTATCAAAAGAAAACAAGCAGAGAAAAGCCAAGGCGAAATCCAAAACAAGCAAGGGCGACAACAATCTTATCCAACGTGGTAGGGGATCGGGCTGTGACCAAAGGTTCGCACGCTGCAAGAAATGTCTTGACAGGCGGGCGAACAAAAAGAGATTGGCAGGAGTAGTCATTGCCGGCCGGCGGCTGGCGGCAGCGCTGCCAACTGCGGACAGGTGACTCGGTAACAATGTTTACCTGCAGCGTTGGTAGCGTTGGCAGTTAAAATTTTACCCGGTAACAATGTTTACCTGCAGCGTTGGTAGCATTGGCAGTTAAAATTTTACCTAAGTGTTCGTAATTTTTATGGGGTGTTGTTCAGGCTGGTCAGGGGACCAGGGCTAATTCAGGTGTTCAGGTGGTGTATTGCAATATTATTTTTTCAGTACAACCCCTCACTTCATCAAAAATTAACCCTTCCTATCCTGTTCTACTGCCATGTCTTTCACAACTCCTTTAATCACTTTTCTAGTTTATGTCTACAGAGTAAAAAAGACACAAACACCAAACATATCAAGGCAGAAGAAATAGTTTCTAACATCCACCACAGCCAAAGAAAACATGCTGGCTTACAGCAAGTATGTAGGGTACTTTCCCCTATTACCTGACTATCTCCAATTAACCACCTTATCACCATGTTTCAATGACTCTCAAAATCTCACTCAGGAATACTCCTACATATAAAGCAATGGTTTGTAGGCTATTCCAGTAGGAACAACATATGTTCTGGCAGTTGCAGTTGTGTGGATGCACTGAGATATAGCTATTGACAAAACAAAACTAAAATTGAAATCTGATATTAGACTACTATCTACTTTAGCTGACAACTCCCTGTTATCAACTAACTGGTAAATCTAAACCAAACAAATGATATGTAGTGCTTACCTGTAAAACAAACTGACCATTTAGCATTGTGTTTCTCTTTTGAACCAATCCAAATGGAAGACAACACGATGCTAGTTCTGTTAAATCTGAATGCAACCACTGTTCATAAACTTTCTCATATATCACCCTGGTGTTGCCCATCTGAAAGACATCATGAAAGATTATTATAATAATATAGTATATACTGTAGCTTGAAATAAACAAAGCTTAACTAAAAATATTTAAACACCTTCTAGACTTTTAGTCAAGTTCATTCACACTTAATATTACTAACAAAATCCTTGCAAATGCATTAATGGCATTGAAAATTTTCAAAGGTGTTTTCATGCATACACATAACATCTTCATCTATTATTCTGGTCTGCAATCCATTGTTTCTTACTTAGAATGGCTGATCACCAAACTCACACAGGTAAGAAATTCTAATAGACATTGTTCATACTGTTTAAAACTCCCAACCCCACCCTCAAAATAAAATCATATTTCAGAACTTCCAAAAGTAGTTAACAATGAAGGAAAGCATCTGGATTGTGTGAAACTAGATCTAGGATTACGTGAATTTGTTCAAATTTTCTGACTGAAAATCACATGAATACAAAATAACCTAAAACAACCTAAGATTGTGGTAGTCGAACCACTCAGCACCCTAGTTCTTACTTCACCTGGGGTAGAAGGCCTGAATGCTCCCTAGCTTTTTGTTAAGTGTCCTGCCAAATGGGTGAAATACCATAAGGTTTGTTGTTGTCACTGCAATCTTTATCTAGTTTAGGTTTTCTCACATATTGGGTAAGATCTGGTAACTTCCCACCTTGTGACCTCAACATGGATACCATACATATGCTGCCTACAACTTCTTAGATTTTTGCAATTAAACAGAAAAATATAGCAAAGGTCAAATACATCCATGCATAAGCATATCAAACCACAGTTGACTGCATTGTATAGACACAATTTCTAAAATTGTGTCAGCCACTGATGAATGACAACCTTTCCCCAACAAACCTTTGAGAAAAATAATGCTTTTTAACAGAGGTGTTTATTTTCTAAGAGATGTTTTCTTACTGTCACTGTTGATTCCTTGCATTTTTTCACAAGGGTCTCACTCCACTGAAGTTGTTCTGTGAGACCCACAAATTCAACTTGTCATGTACATAAAATGTAATGCAGACACATTCTGAGATTGGTTCTATACAGCAAATTCTACATCAATTGTAAAATCTACACTATCATAGCATTCAGAGAATATCAGTCTCAAATTTTTTGTTGAAAGGCTTGATATTCTCTGTCCTCCTAATATCAAGTGACAGCTTATTATACAGTCCTGGAGAAACAAAATGAAAAGCTTTAAAGCCTACCTTTAAATTGCATCATGGCTTGAATAACTTAGATGATCATTACAAATAGTACTTTAAATATTATTCTAGCTCAGATATTAAGCCACTACATGTCAAACAATACAGGCATAATCCTGTTAAGCAATGGAGAACCTTTCATTAATCTTGATGCTCTATTTAGTATTTTAAGCTGCTTCCTAAATTGCACCTTAGGAAGATGATAATGATAATGGATAAGAACTTTTCTGTTTATGACACAATCACAAGTTTTTACAGAATGCTCATCAATATATTTCTAACAAGAGCAATATTTCCCAGATGGTGGCCAGTAACACTTAGAACATTATTTACAGTTCAGACTAGCAGTTAACTTAGTCATATACTTTGTCAGTAGTCATATCTACCTTACTGATCATATTTAACCAGAAATCACCACGATTTCCTAATTCAATTTCCATCCTACAAACATAAATTCAATTTTATTTTAATTTACTTCCTTAATGCTGGTAAGAACATAATTTCTTATTTAAGCATATCTTTATCCAAGTAAAATAAAACTGGGTTTAACCTGCAAATAGCTTGAACTTTACTCAGTGTCTATGTGCTTGAAATTTAACTGGAAATATAGCCTATACATAGTTTATGAACAATATCAATAGCAGCATTGTGATTGAGCAACACCAAGGCAAAATAGCCAACCACATTTGCCTTCAAAAGAATATATATTTTAAGATGTATAGGCTAAACTATATCATTACATTCACTAAAAGCTTCTAATAGAACAGAGCGTAAAACAGAATACATAGGTTAATTTAGGCCAAGAACTAGGACTGGTAGATCTAGGGTACTATTCCGCAGCGGCCTAGACTATGGCAGTTGCGGTTTTTCTATGCAGTTTTACCTCCTGAACAAGAATTTTAAGTAATATTTATTCGGGCGACTGTAATTAACCGCCGGGGGCCAGTACTAAACAAGGGGAAATATACATTGGATGCCCCAATCCCTAGTGGATGTCGTATCCGCGGTTACGTTCCTTGCAGTCTGTGCGGAACTATTCTGTAGAATTACCCTGGGACCTATGAAGTCATTCACCACTTAAAGGTAAATTGACAGGTTTGAAAGAGGCAACTTAGGAAAACCTTGCAGTTGCACTTTGAAACAATGGTTGGAGAGGTGGAAAATCAGATGGAAGGAAGAGTATACGAATGAAGGTAGAGTGAGGTGCACTGACGGCACAGACTTCTGATAAGACTAGACATCGCCACAGTCAAAAACCTCATTAAAACTGCATAAATGTTGCAGACTTTGCGGCTATATCAGCGGGTTGCAACCTTTTCTAAGACTAGACGCAGATCAAAGACTTAAACAGGGATAGGTACCTACCTAGGTATATATTCAAAAGCCTCCTCACAAATGGCCCAACAAACTAAATCCCCAACATGACATCGCGGTTACATCCAGCCTAGGATACCTAACACTATGAAATTGATGGAGCCCAGTAATTCATTAGGTACGTAGGTAGGTATAATTAAAGGTCAGTCTGGGAAGGGATACCTATGGTTAGGTATCAGCTAGGTGGGTACCGCAGGAAATTAGGATCATACCTAGGTAGGTAGTATAGGGTACCTACCTAGCTATACCTAGGTACTACAAGAAAGCAAATTTTAAAAAAGAACTACCTAGGTAGGTACTTTCTCCTACCTATTCTGCAGGAGCTACGGTACCCACGAGAAAACACTAAATGACAATTATTATAAAATAAAATAGTATAACTGACAGATTTAATCCTCGGCTAATAGCTAAGTAGGTACTAGCTAGTATATATAGGCTAGTACCTAGCCTAGTTTGCCAGCCAAGAGCACCTCCATCAACTTACATTTATTCCCGGGTTGTCCATTTGAATGAATTCCAGGCATGGCTCTATCCACTCATCTGGAACACTTATATGCTTTGATTTCAAGAAATTCCTCACGTTTGTTGTAAGTGTCATTATTAATTTTGCCCCAGACTTCAGCTGACATGAACCAGTGACAACGATTACTGGCTCGCGAGTCGCGACGATTTGAAGGATATTTACATTTTGCCCGCCTGCTTTGTGTCATCTTATTCTACACTTCAGAATCAGTATTGAATTTCAGATGTCAAATCACAGGGTATTGCTTCAGAAAATCGTGGGGGTATATTCCTTACATCTGGTTGTAAATCCTTGAATTATGTAAATATAAAGCAAGAAAGTGTTTATTGACCCTGGCGGCAGCTGTACAATTTTATTATTTTATTTGTAAATTTCGTGTGAATAAAACTTACGAAGAGGTTTCTCAGATGCAAGTCTCCTGGCAAACAGCGTAAACACGAGTTATAAATTAGCTGTAAAATCGTGCTGTACATAACATTTTTAGTGGGTGGATTATGAAACTTAGGGACAAGGCAATATTTTTAACTGGTGCATGGGATAGCACGAGTCATTAACAAAAGTGTCACGACGCAAAAATAGACAAGGTAGCTTCTATACAGTAGTGCAGACAAAACTTATCAGATTCAACATTTATTTGACTATTCCGAACATGTTGGGCCATCATTTTATCTTTGAAAAACACAATACATATTTAAAAAATGTCAGCTACAGTTCGACTCACAGTAAAAAATGTACCGACGCATGCGCTACGTTTGGGCTGTCAACTATAGGAGTATAAGTTCGAACTGTATCGAATTGTCGAGAACTAGTGCATTTGCGCTCGAATCAACAAGTAGAATTGTCGTATTAAGTTCTTAAAAGAATGTGTAGTATAAAAATACTGAATAATTCGCACAACTAAGAACATTTCTTATTTTTAAATAATGCTACAGTCCTAACTGGTGTTGAATGGCTATTTTTTATTGGTTTGTCGCCGTTGTATGAGTCAGCGAGTTTAGAAAAGCCTCGGAATACACCTGATTCGGAACACTCCATCCGAGACCGATCAGTAGTAGTAGTAGTTGTCAGAGTGAAAAGTTAAGCGACGAACTATGAACTATTTTTAGGTGGCTTTTAATTTCACGTGTGTCAGTAAGTGTTTAGATTTATAATCTTAATTCGTTGTAACAAATCTTACTGCATTTTCGTTACAAACTGGAGACAATTCGTAAGCGAGGGTAAAGAGTATATTTTTATCTTTGCATGTAGTGTTTTTCTAACGAGTTCGTGTGTTGTTTTCCCCAATCAGTGTTGTGTGTGGTGTCATGTTCGTGTGAGGTAATCTAATGGGTTGCACTTGACATTAAAATAGTCATTTTATCATTTTAGGTTACTAAGCCTACTGGGATGAAATGTATCTTTGTTTAAGGCTTTTTCTCGCCACTGACAAATACACCATGGAGTTAAAACTAAATTTCTTTTGTCATGTCTTACTTTATTTTTAGACTGAGGTTTTAAAGCATCCGGGGCTTTATTTAACTTGGCCGTGGGATTTAGATTCATGGCCAGCGTCCAAGGTGAAGGTGCATTGTTTGTTACTGTGTTCCGTCAAGCGCTGCAAGGTGCAATGAGGCTAGACACCTACCCTATGTGGGTATGAGAAAATTGTACGTAGTTAATGAAGTGGACAGCGGGACATGTTACTTTAAGACTAGGCTATAGGCAGCCTCAGCAAATTATGGGATACCTAGCCTAGTTCTAATACTGGATTACGAACCTTTAATATTGTTGTAGTCATTTATTTATTTTTTTTGTCAATTTAAAATGTTTACACCAGTTGGGTAGGCCAGAAATGCAGTTGCCTTGTTTATCTCAACAGGAACTCTAAATTTTGCTTTTTGATGTTTTGTCTTACTGAAAATTTAAGGTTTT